>NW_026598187.1:0-50000 GCF_029784155.1 Uranotaenia lowii | reverse complement strand
ATCATCCAACTATCCCTAATTAATCCCGGATATTCGAATATGGGCATGAATTTGGTTCAATGGCAAGAAAGTTCTGCCATCTATGACTTGAAACTAGAGAAATGGTGTTTGATTATTAAAAAAAATTAATATTTTTGGATTCAAACTCAGCCTGAAATCTATGTTTCATCATTTTGCATCATACTTATGAATGTTTATGAAGAAACCAAGCAGTTTGATAAAGTTTTATAGCTCAAATATCTAAATCCTTAACGCTAGAGGAGCATCTCTTAAAACCCCCATTTTAAAACCTTTGAAAACCTTTGCAATTCTGGAAAACTACAGTTATCTATTCAAATAACTCATAGAAGCATTGTTATTCACTTTTACACAGTAAATTTTTAAAACTAATCTAGTTTTTGTTGGAAAAACTCAAGTGGTTCTATTCTTATTTCGCACCCTTTTTTCACATTTTTGGTCCTCAACGCCAATTGCTACGTCCAAAAAAAGTAAACTTATGCTTGATTTATCCGTTAAGCAATTCAGAACAATCTGTGGAAGAAAACTTTCGTAATTTTCAATCATTCACATTTTAACAAGCAAAACACATAGTGGTGCTATTCTTATTTCGCTCACTGTAGTAACAGGAAATTTTGGAGCCCCCGGGAAAAGACGGTTTCCTCCTGCTTGGTTTGCTGACCTTTTGCTGAGCAGGGAAATGAACCCTGGCTGATGACGGGGTACTATTCCGTCAATTGTTAAACAAATAAAAACCCATAGATTGATAACTCGAAATAAACATGGGAGGAATCTTAAAAAAGCATCGGGTTTCCTACCGCAAAAAAAAACAGAACGAACCAAAATTTTTAAATAAATAAGGTTAATTTTCAATGCTATGCTTTTGCTTAACCATATAATGTCTAGTGCTTTTCTCCAATTTTTCTAATAATAATTTATAATATTTCTTAACTAAACAATTTTTTCTGAGTTGAAAACAAACTTGGGACATGCTTTTAGGAAAAAGTTGGAAAAAAGCGTAACTTCCCAGTGTTTTTTTTTTTATATTTGATACTGGAAGCCATAAAACACGATCTGAGCTAAGGTATAACTAAAATAAAAAAATTCGAAATAAATCTAAAATTCACTGAATTATCACTCAAAACTTAAAAAAAAAGTGTTCCAAAACTCTACTTAGAATATGAAGCAATGCTACTGATTCCAAGGGAAGTCACAAATCACAATTTTAATTGTCAATAGGTAGTATTGTCGATTCAAAATCGCACTTTTTTCTAAATTTTAATAAATGCAAAATGCAAACATTTTTAAGATAATTTAAAAGATAGAGTCGATGCTCGAAAATGTTATCACGTTTTCGTACTATAATTATCCAGGCATGGACTAGCCGTTCGCGGATCTCCTGCCTTATCTAGCACCAAGTTTTGACGGTCACTGTTCAAGAAGAAAATTAATGAATAAAAATTCCTATACTAGATTCATTTTTGACGGTCGCCATGCAAGGAGAAGATGATAGAACTGAAGTCGTCTCAGAAAAATAGGTTTATATTTTGGACTCTAGGGATGAATTGAACCCATAACAAACGTTTTGATTTTTTATCAATTGAAAGTATACTTTTGCTTTGAAAGTTCAAGTTCATGTTATATTTCAACAATGAAAATATTGGAATAGAAATTTATCATAATTTTAGCATGTGGAAAAAATTTTAAAGTAAGGTCGCTAGAATTTTTCACGCACGTCTTCGGGCCGCGAAAATCTGGGGTATTTTTTCTAAACCTGGCAAAATACGGGTATCTGGTTTCAAAATTTTCAACTTAAAATCCGTACAAATCTGGTCAAAACTCATTAATAACTTAACAAAAACCAACTAGAAAAACAGTTGAAACCTTTATATTCCTTCGGAAAAAATTTAAATCATATTTTTTAATTTCAGGAAACCGTTCTAAACTATTTTGAGAAATCTTTTTCAAAAAAATCAGTTTTGGACCCAGAAACAAAAAATAAATTAGGGACTCAGTGTTTTGTCTGATTTTGTAAATAAAGTGAATAAATCCGGGCCAAAACCGGGCTTTTTTCTAAGAAATTCAGACAACCGGGGCGAACAGAACTTTTCCCAAATTTTGTATCAAAGTCGGGGTAAAACCGGGCAATCTGGCAAGCTTCTTATAAAGTGATAAAAAACGATCTTCAAGTAACATTTTGTTAATTTTCCATACAAAGTTCAATGATTCAAAAAAAAAATCTAAATTTTTTGAGAATATAGCATTGTTTTTTATTCTATTTGGAATTTTTTTTTTTTTCAAAACATTCAATCTTTGTAAGAAAATCCGGTTTCGAGATATAACGAAGGAATCAAGTCGCCCCTATGTGTTCATTCTCCAAGTAGTTTAATACCGTTTTTAAATGCCAGTCAAACTAAACCAGTCGAAATTGTTAAGATATATCACGTAATCTTAATCAGTGTTTTATTTTTTTATTTTATTAACTTTATTTTATTTTTTTCATTTTTTTATTTTATTATCTTAACAATTGATTATTTTTCAAAAATTTGATTCGTTTTACCTTTTTCGCTGAGCTTAGATTATCCGTCCATTGTTATAATTTTTTAAAGTTTTTTTCTTCAGAAACGAAAATTTTCAAGGCGTTAAAAAACATTTGACCCGATGCTTTAGAAAAATCATTTTTCGTTCAAACCGGTGTGGTACTATTCCTTATCACGAAAATATTTTGTTTTGAAAAACTGCTGTCTATTAAGCCTTGAACTTTGAATCTTTTTATAGTTGATTAATAAAAGTTCTTTTTTATGAGCATATTTTTAAGAAGTTTTTCCACAATTAAAATTTACCCTCGAAGCCCTGGTTATCTTTTCTACAGTTAGTGAAAAAAATGAGTTTTTTCCTATAAGATAATTGAATCATTGAAATGTCGAGCAAGTTTGCCGAAATGACACTCGTAATAGGAATTGTTATTTTCCTAGTAAAAGGACTGAATTTGTCGATGTTTGGTATGACTATTAGATTAAATTTATGGAAATTGCTAAGTGCCTATATATTACTACAAAACACATTTTTTTGAGTTTAGTATCAGAATTACAAATTTTATTTTTTTCAAGATTTTTTTTGCGAATTTGATACTGAGTCGTGAAAATAAGAAATCTAAAATTCCTCACCAAAATAGGTAAAGTTATATCCGTTAATATATAAAAAAAAGAATATTTGGTTTAGTTTTTAAATATTCAAGAAGAATGTCTTGTTTATTTTTTTTTGCCAGTATTTGGGAGCCAATATAACAAAATTTTAAAAAAACGGCTGAGCACATGCATCATACTTTATCTTTGACAGAAGTAAAAAAAAGTAAACACTTTTCAACTTTACATAGAAATGCCTGTGCTCATCTTTAGTCTTATGATTAAAAATTTAAATTTGCTAACCTTCCATTTTGCATTTTAAATTCAAAAGTAGCTAAGTAAAATTTGAAAAAAATTTGTTCAGAAAAAAAACTAAAATATCATGTTCTTGGCAATATGTTAATTGCACTGATGCCTCTAAAAAACACAATAAATCTTTTATGCAAAATTATCGTGTCACGGTGTTGCTCTCATTTTTCTAAAATTACTGAACCAATGATCACGAAATTATTTTAAGAGTATTATGTATGTATGAGAACTAGAGTGTTAATTTCCCGACCATTTTTCCGTTCCCGGGAATCGAGAAATCTGACAGTTCATTTCCCGAGAATTCCCGGAATCCCGGGATAGTTTGAATAGTACAACTGCAGGATTCTTTCATGCAGACACAGGGTTAATAAAAAAAATCAATCAATAGAATTTTTAAGAATAATAGAAAATTCCGAAAAAAAGAATCGTAAGATGGTGTGAAAAAAATGTAAGGGTTTAATTCACGAACTTTAGCTTAAAAATTATGCAAAATCCAAAATGATGAGCTACCATGCTTCTATTACATTGAAATGATTCATCAGGTTTTGAATAAAAATTCAATAACCTTGCTTTGGTCATTCTCCAATATTGAAGTTAGTCTTAGTTACGATGATCTCATAACCAGAGTGACAGAAGTGCAATAAAGTTAATTTTGAGAAAATTTATTTCAAAGCTTCTGTACAGATTTCCAAAATATTCTTCGGAGAGCTGCACCTAGTTTTCCATCAATGCAATAAGTATGAAGAGCCGTTTCAAATGAACGATTTTTTTTTAATCTTACGAGATATTTTTATTATCTACAAAAAATCTAAAATTTACAACAAATGTTTGAAAATTTCCAATGTCACAGGGATCGGCATATTGTCAAAGAGCTTTGTTTTTAATGACAAAATTACAAAAAAAACTGTCCATATGAAAGCCTGGGTAATGTTCACTATAATCTAAAATAACTGAAAACTTGTTCCAGAGGATTCCAAGCTATACGAACATAAAAATTTAATAAGGGTAGGGAATTCCTGGGAGTAAAATTTTGATTCCCGGGAAACGGGAATTCCCGAAATTTTCACATTCCCAGGAATTTCCGGAATAGACACCCTAATGAGAATGGGTTTTCATCAAATTTGAATACCATATATTTAGCTAAATGATTTTCCCGCAGCAATTGAATGTGTAACTATTTGAATCAAATAAAATTCATGACATCCAATTTCCCATCCATATTTTTCACCCAGTTGCCCCGAAAAAGAAGGCGCCAGGGCTTTTATTTTCAAACATCAAATTTAGGTACTCTTCATGTGGAACATCGTTAGGATGGTAGATTCGTATCCGAGGGTAATAAGTTTTTGTTTTAAAATCAAAACAACTGTATCTACATATTTTGAGTCAAAAAATATGTATTTTGGAGTTTTTCACTGATTTCATCTCACAAGTAAGTTTTAACAAAACGATTTTTTATGTTAGATGTCTTCATTCAAAACGAGAAACAAAACCACAGCAATATTAGAGAAATGTGTATCAAATTATATACACAAGCAAGTTTTGACATAAAATGATAATTTATTGAACTGAACCCCCTACTGCTCTTCAATTGAGTACCAAAACAGGAACAAAATAACGTACAATTTTAAACTGATGTTCATCAAAACCGAAACATTACAACAAATGATAAATTGCACTGATGGACATAAAAATTAGTTCCCGTTACATCTCGGACGTATACATATTTCACGACAAACACAAGTCGTGCGTCTAGATTAAGGCTGGCAGATGTTATCCGGGTTTGCCCGGATATTTAATATAAAGTTTTGGAAAAGTCCAGTCCGACTCGGTTGCCCGGATTTCATTGGAAAAGCCCGGATGAGTTTATTCTCATTTTCATTCTCATTCTCAAATCAAACTGAAAAAAAAACGAATTGTGTTGTAAACATGTTCTATTTAGGCGCCCGAAACGAAAATTTTTGAGCAAGCTTCATAGAAATAATCATAAAAAGTTTTTAAAAGCCCAAAATACAATTTATAATCTGCTGATAAATTTTAATGAAAAATTTGCCCGGATTTTGATAGACAACTTTGAAATTAAATGCCCAGAGTTTGCCAGGTTTTCAAATAAAAAAGCCCCGATTTGTCCGGCCCGGATACGTGCTGAAAAAATTAGGCATCCTTAGTATTTAGACAGTACTTGAGATAAAAATGGCTCCCATCCAGGAAATTGAAAAGTTTTTTTGAATGTTTACATCCCTGTTTTCGTACAGAGATTTCACAGTATGAAACATATAATAAGTGTAGCCGTATAGTGGAAAAGTGGAATATTTCACACACAGAAAAAAAAACTTTTTAAGACTTCCATAAAAAATAGCTTCAGAAACAGCAGAAAAATTTAACCAGAGAGTAAAAATTTGTAAATAAAAATGGCAGTCAACCAGTTGAAAGAATAAAGACAGGATCAGAACCTTAAAGACAAAATATCAATAAAAATCAGCATAACTATCCAGCTTCTTGATTAAGTATATTCTCAAGATGAAATATTGCAGCTGAAATGTTAGGTTTCCTCTTTCTTATTTCAGGTCTCTCTTAATGTGGAATTGTTTTTCTCATGCAAGTGTGATTTAAAAAAAAAATGCAGCCATTCGACACTTTCAAATGGCTAGTCCATTTTTAATTATCTGGATCAAAACTAGATATTATCAAATTCATCATTAATAAACTTTGCCTGCTGAATTTTGTGTCCCCTGAAGAGGAGCGAATGTCATTTAAGCTCGAAATGTATGGACAACTTGTCAAAAAGTTTTAATCATTCCAAAACTCGCCGAAAACAGTCCAGATATTTATAAAAAATCTTTCTCAGCGATAAATAAAAAAAGCCGAATTAAAGAAAAAATAAAAATATTTTCAGATGCATGTAAGACTTATAAGAATTGAGTTTAAATTCTTTGGTTCAACTTCGATAGAAAAAAGTTGAAAATTCTGAGCAAATGGAAAGGAGGTAAATTAAAAAAAAAAACTGAGACATGTTCACAAAAGCGAGATGATAGACAACACAACATTTACTGCTTTTTCATAGTCATAATTAACCACTTTTCAAAGTTTTTCTTTGGACAAATCAAATCAATTCAAGAAAAGTTTCGCAAGCCACACACAGGTATCTATCTAACAGTCTTCGATAAAGTTGTTGAACAGAAAATTCCCTTTAACCCTCCAAAGCTGTTCGCATCAATATGACCCGAAACGAACTTTCACATCATCTTAATCAGCATTCCAATGTACTGAAGAATTGAGTTTCTTGATAGTCAAATTAACAAGAAAAAACAAAAATTTGAGTCTGACTAATCGGTTTATTTAGAGATGAGATACAGCTTAACTAAAAATTGATGCCATTTTTTCTAAGTAAGATTTTTTTACCGGAAAATTCGGGAAAGCGGTCAAAATTTTCATCAGATCCCAACATACTCATACATTGTCGGAAAGATTTATTCTTGACAATTCCAAAGATCAAAGAAACACCCAAATACAGTAAAGCTGTCAGAAGTTATAAATTATTTTAAAATAAAATTGTTTTCCGGGATTTTTTTATCTTTCGGAATCAACTATACATAACTTGGTAAAATATATTTTCTAAATTTTGTAATATTAAGATACTCGAGTAAATTACCTACACAATGAATCTAATATCACCAAAATAGTGCAAAAAAACAACATTAGATTTGAACCAAAGTACACTAAACGGACCTCGGAACCAAAAAAATCTACAATTCATAAAATGTGAATCATTTTCTCTGTAAAACTTCTCAATATCATTGCGTGGGCAACTCAAGTACTTTTTCAAATAAGCTTTTCAGAAATAAGTAGAGACCTCCAGTATCAGAGGAATGTAAGTGCAAAAATCATAACTCAGATTTTTTTAACTGCTCTTATTTATAAAAATGTATGAAAAATCGAGCAATTTGACAACTTAGAAGAGCGTTTTCTCGGAACTATCATTTAGGCACTTACGTCTCTCTGATTCTTCAATTATAAGTAACAATTAAGGAGAAGATTTCGACTACTGTCACAGAGTTAATATTTTACGATCAGGTCGACAAAATCAAGAACAAACATTCCATTCTCTTAATAATAATTAATTTATTGAAAAATTGTATGTAGTTTTACATAATAGAATGCGTTTCTATTATGGCAAGCTTTAGGGAACCCTTTTACTGGCAGTTACATTCAGTTATAGGATCTACCGGTTCATCTAAAACTAACTTTTTCACGGTCGCCATGCAAAATTTTAATATCCTTCTAATATTGACCCTTAGTACTTATAATAACAGCATCGCAAAAATTGCAAAATAATTTGGAAAATTTGATACTATATTCTGCATGGGAGGATCAGGATCAGCAAATCTAAGTAGGTGATTCTGGGAAATCTAAAAAAAAATCTGACTGACTGACTGACTGACTGACTGAAAAAAATCTTCTCGTAAATTGCGTGATTTTTACTGCTGCAGTATGAAATATTCAAAAAAAAAACAACTGGTGCCAATGTGTCAATATGCAAAGCAGCTTAGAATGAATTGAACCCAAACGAAATTCGCTGCTCTAGGCCCAAAGACTAAACATTTCAACCACGACAACGACGTGGACGGCTGCTTCGACTAACCTTCAGGCATTGGATAAGCAGCAGCAGCGAAGAAAAAAAAAACAATGAATAATATCTTTATTTGATTTTGTAATCGAGCCGATTTGGGTTTGTATTTCAAGTCGTTCCTATTCATGCCACACATCCTAGTCCTTTTCGACTGTTTTTGTCGACTAAACGAGCTGAGCAAAGAGTGTGTGTCTAATACTCCACTGCTGGACTCGACTCGAACAAAAAATCGCAACATTTCCGTTTGCTTGGTAAGAACAGGAGCGAATAAACGAAATAAAAAAATCAGAATTGGAACAAAGCTCCTACATAGGTTGTTGTAGACGACCGATTGTGAGCCCGGCAGCAAATCTCGGAGTACCGCGTTAATAAAATTCAAATTTAAAATAATTTGATTCGCATGCAAACTGATCCAAACGAGGGCCATACAAGAATGAGCGGCAGAGCTAGAGACGTTTTCCAGTAGCGATGGAAGTGATCCTACATCGGACACGCAAATTTCGATGCAGAACCTAACCTAGTCCTACAAAAGAAGAAATATCGAGAGATGAAGAGGAGATGGTACAAGTCGTGATGAGGCGAATACTAAACAAAGTCTTACTCTGGATTCCACTGGAGTTCAGCTCTCGGTGCCCAGTCAGTAGAGAGTCGAACAGCAACAACGAAAGCAAATGCTAATAATTGAGTCGAATTTTTACTGCAAACAAAAGACACGCTTTTCCGGGAAATCTTTTGATCCAATTAGGAAACAAAACAAAATGGTTCGTGGCTCCATCGTTTCGTTTGGGAGCTGCCCCATGATATGGATCGGGCAATCGGAAAACAATGAGGAAGTTGGTGAACTTAAGGAAACAAAAAAAAAAAACTTTCAATTCAGAATGGAGAGCGATAGGTTAAAAAATAATAGTAATATTTTGGGGAATTATAATTTAACATTGATTCTATTAAAACAGTGGTTTTTCAAAGTCCCTCCGGGGGGGGGGGGAGGGTGTTGAGAGCTTTTGGGGGAAAACGGTGGGCCTAGTTCCGAAATTTAGGGGGCGTTGAAATGGTTCATGTGGGCGGTGAGATAGAATTTAAATTCACATTTTCACAAATGAAACAATGACAATGTAAGACAATGAATTGACAATGCAGAACTGAACATTTCATATCTACCATCACGATACTGGAAATTCTCTAATTCTACAAGTTTTCTTTTGAATTAGGGGAAAGGTTCCCTAAATGGGCATATCGGGTTAAATGCGCCTACGGCTGTTTGAAGAAATGGCTGACAAGACAACATATCTAATCAATGCATATTGAGGGTAACACGATTTGAACATAAGGCAAGAATGAATTTTATGAATTAACCAACCCAAAAAAAATTAAAAATCCATACATAAAACATATAAGTGCATTTAGCCCGCACGGTTTGAGGTTCGGCAGTTTTGACAACAGTTATAATAAAATCGATTTCTCAAAAACTAAAGAAGATTTCACCTTAAAAATTACTCCAATGCAGGTCCGTGCGAAGGACCCGCCCATGGGGGGGGGGGGGGGGGGGGGGTGTTCAAAATTCAAAATTTTGCCAAAAATAATAACAATACCAAAAATATACCATCAATAAGGTAATTGATTTCTAAACAATTTCTTACTTATAATTAACTCACAAACTTAAAAAATTATAAATTTTATTTATAATATAAATCAAAATTTTCAATACAAATCAGAATGAATGTTTCAAATCGATGTTATTTCCAGTAAGTCAAAATGATATTTCTTATTCGGAACTAGAAATTTACTTGAAAATGACCACATTCAAAAAGAAAACCTGTTCCGCTGTACTTTCTTGAATTAAAAAAAAAATGATCACGATTTGAAACGAGGATTCTCGCTTAGGAAAAAAGCAATTTTGAGCTTGGGAGAATTTATTCAAAAGTTGTTAATTGAATTTTGTTTGGAAAAATAAGAAAATATTCAATTTTATTTCAAGACTGTTAGAGATCAAGTCAAAGATAAAACCCTTTTCTATATTAAAATTCTTCCAGTTATAAAAAAAAGGTTAAAAAGTTCTGAAGCTCAAAATAAAAATTTTTTATATTCATAATACAACATGCGTTTAATTAAACTGACATTCATACAAATTAAGTTGACATTGTGCATTAAAATTCAACTTTAAAGTTGCTGCTTCAAATAATTTTCGAACTTTCTAAAGATAAATCAAAAATTATGACAAATAAAATAAAATAATTTAATATAAAGAAAATTAAATAAATAAAATTTATTTCTAAATTTGTTAATAAATTTTCAGTCGAAGGTTTTAAAGTTTAAAATTTCAAGCTCTGTATCCAGCCAAGTTCAAGTCCTACCGGAAGACAAGGCGATTTTTTTCGCATGTTTTTCAACATCAATTTTCAACTTATCTAGTCCCTGAAATTTCAACTTACACAGTTGGATTCATTTCTCTCAATATGGAATCTTCTCTACAGTTATGGTTAAAACATTTTCTTTTATGAGTGGCTTCGATCAAGGCCGTGCGAACGGGGAGGGATTTCAGAGGATTAAGCCTCCCCCTCCCCCCATCTACCAGGAGATTTTTCCAAGTAAAATTTTCAAAGGAAAATTATAAGGTCTTAAAAGGTGTTTCAGACTAAATGCTAAAAAGCAAGTAAGAATTTCGTCTATAATCCGTCTAGGCTTTGACATTTCAGTTCACGACCCTATATCCCAAGTAACGTTTTAAGTTTTATAGTATGCTACAATTTAAGTATCAGCGTTGACCTTTTGTCCAAAAAAGCGTAGCTCACAATTCCGTTCCCCATTGATATTTCTTGTATTGTAGTTAAAAAACTGTTTTTTTAATGATCTACAAACCTTCTTATCATCGAATTGCGTTTGCGTGCGAATGGTCGGTAAACCTACCGTACTTTTTACATTTAATCAAAGGTAATTTATTGCTTGTATGATTTGTTCAACGAGTAATAAAATATAGCCTACGAGGAATAACTCATATCATCTGCTCCACATGATGATGTTTAAAATCAGGAAAGTTTTCTTCATTGACGATACATTTTTCTTGTAGTCAAAGGTTGTGTTCCAATGGTTGTTTGTTAACAGCTCCTTCTGGTCCCTCCCCTCAAACTCTCCGGCTTACCGTGCATGTTCAAGTTGTTTTCACTTTCGACCGGCAGTAATCCAACAACTTAATCGATGCCTTAGAACAACAACCTAGGCATCGAAACAATAAAAAAAAAAAGAGCTAACATTAGCTCCTCGCTTATCAAACGTCAAAGCTAACTAGCCATTGCATATCTATACCTTTAGCTCAAAGTAGCACTTAATTCATTCGAAATCGAACTTGGTGTGAACACGAATACCGGAGAGCTTTCAATATTTATGTGGGGATATAATTCACGCAAATCGGAAACTACGACGGACTGCGGAAAAAAAAGAAAAAGAAAAATAACCGAATGGATGTGTTTAGTTAGATTAAGTTTCGTCTGACTACTTAGCGGCTCGCATATTTTTGAACAAGACATGGCGCGCCGCCCGGCTGAAACCTACCTAGTCTTGTTCGCAGTTTGATTCAGCTGGGCGAAAACATGTTCACAAGAAATTTGAACCCCCGATAACAGTGTTGTCTGAGGGATTTTTATTTGATTTTATGGACAACTCAACAAACATTCCTCCTTTATATGGCGACCGTCAAAAATTGGTTCAACAGTCCTGGCGACTTCTATTGTTTTTGTTAAACCACACTAGCGACACCCGAAAGTTTCATCGCGGCGATTGATCTGGACTGACAAACCGCGAGGCAAATGTAAACAATAACAGAGAGTCGCAAATGAGAGAGAACGTCAATTCCCTATTGTTCTAGAATCGACGAAGAGTGAATTCGTAGTGTTCACTTGAATTGTTGCCAGTTGTACAGATTTGAAATCATTAGTGAATTGTTGCCAAGATGACGGATGGATGATCTAAGCATATATAAATCACTATTATAACCTGACCTCTACACATGACTTGACGAGAATAAATGTGATTCTATTATCAGTTTCCGATACAAATAGTACTCTGTTTTATTGGCTCTAGGAGGGTAAGTTAGTCTCTTAACTGGAATTGGAAAAGGGATGAAAATTTGACCCTAAGAATAATTACCATTAGACTGGTTTAAGAAATTGGAAAACCACTAAGTCAGCTCCAAGAAGACTTTGTTGAGTCATTTTTCAGCCTAGTGGAATATTCACTTCACCCACTATCCGACTAAGCAACAGCAAACGATATCAAACACGACTAAACACCAAAACTCGGGGAGGTTTTCTGTTTCCAACCTGTCAACTTTTAGATATAGTTGCCATAATCGAAATGAGCATTTTCAAGAGCAAGTGCCACGCCGCGCCGCGCCGCGCCGTTCGAAGTATTTGAAGGTGCGGACATGGTTCTCATAAATCATAAGCTGTTTTGTTTTCTTCGGTGTTTCCATGCTGCCGTTGTTGTTGTTATCAGCAAGCCGAGCCAAGTGGTGCAATGTTCCGTGTCCGATGTCTGGCCGCTAGCTAGCTAGACTAGTAGTGTAGTTTTTGAGCAAATGAAGTAGGTATATGGAAATTTTCGAGCCCGGGCGTTGGATTTCTCCCTAGCCCAGGCCAACAGACGAAGTGACGTGATATTAAATTCACCGATCAGCAAAACAGCCAACAACAACGCTACACCCCAAATATCCACTTTCGCCAATGGCACTGAAACGCGAAACTCGGACGATAAATTATGATTAACTTCTGAATTTGCCATCTGGGAATGAAGAAGTATTATCACCGAATTAGTCCTGTTTGGTTCAAGAAAAAAAAAAACCAATGCTGAACTCGGAAGGTCCGAACCAGAGAGCACTCACGGAAGGATTACAACTTATTTATTGAGATCTTTATGGGGTGACGGGGTGATTCTGAAACAAACGCGGACCGGACTGTTGCTTCCACCTTTCGCAAACTGAAATGGATGCGTGGGAGGAATTTCAAGTTTTACCTTCAGGATACATCTTTTTACGAGTGAGAAAAAAAAACCAAACAAACTGCACAAAATAAAACATATTTGGATCGAATGTAATTTTTTATGAGCCATGATAACCGTGTGAGTGGTCGGTCGATTTGGGAAAAGAAAAACGAACGATGGTGATGGCCAGTGCCGCGCCAATGACTTGAGGACGATATAAAATAACACGCGAAATGACTACTGACTCCTGTGTGGTTTCATGGCTGGATTAAAAGTGTTATATCTTTATTTAAGTGCGCTGTTTACATTTCCATCGCAAAAGTGCTTTTGATGATAAATCGTTGGATTGCACTGTGCTGGACTGAAATAGGGTCTGACAGAAAAAAAAATGGGTGGAGGTTAGCCTACAGTATTTTTCAAGTGTTTAATTGAATTCCTATAAAAAGTGGAATAAATTAAGCTTTAAATAGCATTCACATCAAACATGTAAATAAAGCAAATGTAATAAGTTCCTTCAAACTTCAAAATTTTCTGTGTCAGTGTTCGTTAAAAAAAACATTTGATGAGATTCAGTTGTCAATTGATTGGATTTTATCGCTTTTTATTGTTTTTTCGATTATTTTGTAAGGGAGCCCTCCCGGGCTTAAGTGCGAAGGACTGAAAACTCCACAGATACTAGTTTTTAATCAAAAAACTACTTTATGCCAAATTTCACATAACGTGGTCACGGTCCTGTAGTTTCTGCCTTCTTGAAGAACAAATGTACAAACTCTCTCTAATTTTATGAAGATTTTGGCGAATTCATTCAAAAAAATCTCCAGTTTTTTTATGTTGCCAAGATTGTAACATAAACTTTCAAATGCAATAAACAATAAAATTTTCGATTTGCTTCAGCTCTAAAATAGTTATTTTTCAACAAATATTGCATAGTAGGGGAGATGGGGGCATAATGGCCAACTTAAGGAAAACGCTTATTTAACCATAGAGAACAGCTGTAATATGTGAATTACATCATTGTTTCGTGTTCAGACACTCAAACAGAGTTTTGCCAAATTGGATGAAACTTGAAAAAGTAGATAAAAACGTTTAAAAATACATTTTGAAAATTTTTGCCGAAAGCTGAAAACCAGTCACTGTAGAGGCATAATGAGAAACGCCCCGAGGCAGTATGAGCACCATAAATGAAGGCATAATGAGCGTTTTCTGCCGGGGATTCTAGCAGCAAATTCGACTCGATGAAGTCAACTGAGTAATAGAGCTACAGCTTGACTTGATCATGATTGCACTAAACGGCGAGGCGTAGATTCATCAAACAAAGCAATAACAAAATAATTGTCTGTTTGTAGAATTCAAAGAATTAACACATGCTCATACATTATGTTTCTGGTGTTTTGTTTGACGGATGATGCTTTGATGCTATTAGCCGTATAATGTAACAATAAAAAAAAATCAATCATGAATGGTATGTGCAAAAAGCAAATCACCTCGAACAGGAATCGAACTCGAGTCTACTGATTACCTCTCAGACACCTTACCAATAGGCCAAATCGACAGACGAAACAAGCCAAGCTGTAGCTCTATTATTCAGTTGACTTCATCGAGTTGAATTCGCTGCAAGATTCCTCGGCAGAAAATGCTCATTATGCCTTCATTGATAGTGCTCTGTTCGCCTCTAGTGAATAAATTAAAGTAAAAAAGCGTTGAGAAAAAAAATTGAGAAACAATTTGTAGATCATGTTATGCACTGCAACCTGGACCATTTCAGATCAAGATGATTTAAAGGTCATAAAAGCTTATTTGGTGGTGCTCGAAAATTATAAAATTATCGTCACTTGAGAACCTAGCTGGTTATTATTTAATATTTCTGTAAAGATGAAAAGGATATTTCTTTTTTGGTGAAACATTAATACTATGGATAGTACGAAACAAGTCCTTATGAAAATTTGATAAAGAAAATACGTACTTATGTAGAAAAAAGGAGTGCTCATTATGCCCTGGGTGCTCGTTATGCCCTCATCTCCCCTAACTTCAAAACAAAAACAAATTTTGGTGATCCGTTTTCAACAAAAGATGCGCATTGTAATTATCTAATACACTGCTAAATAAATGATTTTGATAAAATATCACTATTAAAAGATGTAAAGAAAACATTGATTTTTAGAGAACCCCCCTAACTTGAAGAAAACAAGTTAGAGATAGAGGTTTTGTGTCTTACACAAAGTTTCATTAATTATTATATTCTACAATATTGTAGACAATGCATGCTCCTATCTTATCACAGTTAGAAAATAATTCTTAGACCCTTTCAAAATGACCGCCTTTAGTTGTAGTAAAAGCTTGTGTAAGACATCAAATGCACCATACTTAAGGGGAAGAGGCTCAACATTTTTTTCCGCTAAATTTTCATTTCTGGACCACTCTGTAGTAGTTTTCAAACTTTTTTCACTCACCCTCTTTCAGTTAAATTTTTGAGCTCAATGCCCCCGTGAGGAAATTTTGAGAAAATTAAAAAGAGCAATATCTGTTAGGACTCGTCGAAAACCCATAAGCTGTCGGCTTTTTTTTGTAGAAATAAAAGATTCCAATCCACAACAATCTGAATTCTAAAAAACATGTCAGATCAGGTAAAAAATTATCCGTGATTAAATTTGTTTAGTGAAATGGAAATAATTATTATTTATTATCCTTCTTAATTGACATGTCTTTTCTTCATCTTTAATTGGAAGGTTGATTGCAAAAGAAAATTTATCACGATTTGAAATGTGTTGATGATGATGATTGGAGTTAGTGATTGAATTTAGTTTGATAAAAAAAAATTAATATCACTTCAAGAGTGCCAGTGATCAAAGTGAGAGATAAAACCATTTTCTACAATATAATTCTTTCAGTTATTGAAATAAAAGGCAAAAAAGTTCAAAACTTCAAAAAATAAATTTATGTATACATCATGTTCAAGTATACAGACAAAACACATATCATGTCGCGAATGATCAATAAGAAACTGATGAAAAAAAATAAGAATACCAAGTTTTGTTGTAACTATTGAAATCACAAAGCAAATACAAATTTAGTTACCTTTGCGCATCAAAATCTAGCATAAAAGTTGCTACTTCGAATCATTATTCAAACTGATAAATTCAAATACCATTATCAATTCAGAAAACGTGATTTAATGTAATAAAAATAAATGAAAAGTTTTTATATTTTCAATCGCAGGTTTAGTGTTAAAAATTTCAAGCTCTGAAGATTTTGTCACTTTCAATTGAAGGGTTCTGAATAGAACCGAAGGTAGAAACTATGTTTTTCTCATTAAAAAATTAGATTCAAAGGCTTATGTTTTCAGAACACAAAAATTCAGAATTGAAAAATACAGACAAACTTATTAAAAATATTTCTTAACATATAAATAGTTTAATTTTTTAACACAGTAAATTATTTGGAAATAAAAAAAAACAGTACTTTAAAATTCGATGAATTTATTTGAAAATTAAAACCAAACATGAAGATGGAAATGATTAGTTTTTAAGCATTTAAGAAGAATTTTTTTTCTTCAATAAACACGTCTAACGACAATGTTTTAATGATTGATTTGGTATCTTTTGTCAAATTTGGTCTATCGCCTTTAGTTTTGGTGGTATGGAGTTTATTAGTTTTTAAATTTGTAAGTATTAAGTGAAATTAATCATTGATAAATGATTAATTAACTATTATTTAACAAATTAACAAATTTGTTCACTATACTGAACCCAATTAAGGAATAATATTTTGCTGATGATGATAACAAGGTTTTTTGACACTGCTGCAGAAACTTAAAAAAACTTGATTTCATCTATTAAATTTGTTACTACCTACAAATAGATTTATACTTCAAAAATTATCTAAAATTCAACTGGGTTTAGAATTGCATTAAAAAATCTTTAAATGAGGAAAAGTAAACTTATAAAAAACTTCTATAATTTTTTTTCACAGAGATCAAAATTAAAAAGTCTTGAGGAAAGTTGATAATTGGTTTAAAACTTTTATTTTAAAATGTTATGTTTTTGTTTTCAATTTTTTTCAAAAAAAAGGCAGGAATTTCTTAAAGATTTTAACCTTTTTTCAAAAATTATTTCAATAACAAAAACTGATAGCAAACCTGCATATTTAGATTCAGGGCACCCAAATAAGTCGAAATTAGCTTTCAATTGTTTTCTCCTAGGAAGAATGTCAATTTATTGGTCTTGCGTTATTTATCAAAACCTTTTTTAATTTGATTTTGAGCATTACAAAAAAATAGCACCTCACAATAAAATTGAGACTGAAATTGGTTTTTTGAAGAACATTTGATACCAGCATAATATTTGTAATGACAGGAACGATTTTTTGTAAATTAAAAATTTCAGTAATAAGGAAGAAGATAGAAGGTTTAAAATTTTTGTTTTGCTTATTCTGATGACCATCGTTAGTGGTTAACACCTGTTTCATGGTCTCCAACTAATTTGTTGATGTATAAAATTAGTGTTCGATGTATTAATTTTGAAGAAATGGTTGGTATTAAACTCTTAACTTGTTTTGTTAAACATCTTAATAAAAACCCATTCTAAAGAAGAGGTTGGGTTTTTGTATTTCATGTTTAGGGTTTCAATACAAAAGGTTGATTGGTTTGTAAATCGAAATTTACAATCAAATATTAGTTCAATTCGTGAACGTCATATCCAAGTATCCCCGATAGTTTCGTAAGACTCCTCAAGCCCCTTATGAAACCAAAGCTGGAACTAAAGGGTGATACGGTCTAAATTTGGTCAAGGGAAAACACGTGTAAATCGGTGAAATCGTTTATTTTAAAGATCAAATTAAATTTCTTTTTCAAGTTTAATTAGTATAAAATTCAGGAAAAATACTCAGTTAGGCTTCCGCTTTTCCAAATCCGAATTGCCGGGCCTTACGCTTAACCCCTGCCATCAGATTTTGTACAGCTAGCTTGTCCACCTTCTTTGCCGCAGAAAACCAGTTTGCTTTGAACTGCTGCTCGTCCTTAGCAGTTTTTTTTGTCTTCTTTAGGTTCCGCTTGACAATAGCCCAGTATTTCTCAATTGGGTGGAGCTCTGGCGTGTTGGGAGGGTTCTTGTCCTTGGGAACCACCTGCACGTTGTTGGCGGCGTACCATTCCATGGCCTTTTAACCGTAATGGCAAGATGCCAAATCCGGCCAAAACAGTACGGAACAACCGTGTTTCTTCAGGAAAGGCAGCAGACGTTTATTCAAACACTCTTTCACTTAAATTTCTTTGATGACGGTCCCGGAAGCTATGGAAATGCTGCTTTTCAAGCCACAGGTACAGATGGCTTGCCAAACCAGATATTTCTTCGCGAACTTTGACAGTTTCATGTGCTTGAAAATATCTGTTACCTTTCCCCTTCCTTTTGCCGTATAAAACTCCTGTCCCGGAAGCTGCTTTTAGTCGGCTTTGACGTAGGTTTCGTCGTCCATTACCACGCAGTCAAACTTCGTCAGCATCGTCGTGTACAGCCTCCGGGATCGCGCTTTGGCCGTCGTATTTTGTTTATCATCGCGATTTGGATTCACTACCTTCTTGTAATTGGATAGTACGGCTCGTTTTTCGGCTCGATGCACGGTTGTAGACGATACACCCAACTTATTTGCGGCATCTCGGAGAGAGAAGTTAGGGTTTCGCTTGAAACTACTGGCAACTCTCTTTGTCGTCTCAGCGCCTTCCGGTTTTCGATTTCCCCCCGATCCAGACTTCCTGGCTGTCGACAAACGTTCCCCACACACTTTAATTACATTTGTAACGGTTGATTTGGCAACCTTTAGCGATTTTGCCAGCTTTGCGTGCGAGTTGCTCGGATTTTCGCGATGCGCGAGCAAAATTTTGATACGCTGCTCTTCTTCCTTGGACGGCATTTTGACAACTGAAGAGTGAATTCCAAAATCAAAATAGGAGCAACATTCTACACACACACGCACACACACACACCTTCAAAATGAGGAGTGTTCAGGTTTTTTAACACGTTCGTCGCCACGCTTATTTTGGTAGTTTTACTAGCCGTGCCCAAAGAAATTTTCAGAGAGAGAAAGCAAAGAGGGAGAACTCCTATATTTGAAACGTGTGGCGAAGCTGAGCGGTAAACTCTAGTAAGAGAGCGTCACACGCTTTTTGATGTGACGGGGCCCCCCAGGAAATTCACCCGTCACCCGAATATGGGTGCCGTGGCGACGAACGTGTTAAATGCAAAATTGAAAGAAATACGTCAAGTTGATATTGACCAAATTTTGACCGTATCACCCTTTAATATATGGATGCCGCCAAAGCTAAATTTTACACTTCGAATTGCAACAAGTAATCCTGTCTCTATTTCAAAATTTCATGTTTCTTTTGTCAACTTCCAGGATGCCTCCAGGGATTTTTCAACTTTTCCGGCTCAAAACAGCAACAATCGGCTACAGACACCATATTATTCCCATAAATAAGCATACGGTGACACTTTGCTTTCTCCGTCTGCTGCGCCAGATGCTAGCTTTCCCAGATCTTGATTTAGCAGCTTCAGAATTTAGCGCAAATGGTAGCGCCTCCGCCTGTTGCCTTCGCCAAACCTACTTTTCTCCTTAGAGTAGTGGTGAAGCGATGTTTTGATTGAACCACGGAAAGCAAATGGCTTCTGGCTGTTATTATTTTCATTATATCGCTATTATTGCCTGTTGTGGTGATTCGGAAAACGGCGACGACGACGACGGCCAAAGTTCACGACAAACCACCAGAACCACGGTGGGTTCGAAGTCGGTTGGATTTCGATTAATTTCAATGGTTCCCAACGAGATTAAATTTTAGTACAACTTAGTGTGAAAAGTTCTGCTTCCGGTTAATGACCATAGGGAGAATTGCTCGTTTAATCCTTAATTTCATCGAGGCGAGAAATTTGACTGGGGGGAAGGTTAGCGTTTCTAAGAAAACATTCCACCATGTCTGACCTCCCGAGGGGCCAAAAATAATGGCTGCCAGGAGTGACACCGAAGCCATTAGTCCGAAATGAACAAAACCGAATTGGATTTCCAACTGCTTCTTCTGGGGCGCAAGATTTGAATGAGCGAGCACCAAATGGTTATTAAATGTGAAGCGGATGAGGCAGTAATATGGCAACAAAACGGTTGAATGGATTCTGATAGACATGTTGCAATTTTGCCGGCGACTAATGGTGTGAAATTCTTTCGATTGTTGTTCCTTGCGGGCGACATCAGACCCGACCCGATCCGCCTTCGAAACTCGAGATTTGACGATAATGGAAAATATGGAAGTGTCTCGGGTAGAAACCACACAGATTTTGCTACGTCCCGGAAAATGGGTTAATTAAGGCAACCGAATGATATCAAATTTTCACTAGGCGACTAGCAACAACCAAGATGCCACCGGTGATATTAAGACATAAAGAAACACCTTTTCATCTCCGAAGAACTGTCCCGTCTGCCCCTCCCAAACCTGAAGGCATTCTTTAAACGTAATAAAGGAAACCATCCAAGAAGAGAGAGGTGCCCAAACTCCGACCTTAAACCTCCCATCTCATCCGGTATCATCATATCCGGAGATCTAAACCGACAGCCGACAGCCGGTGAGCTGCCCACCTACCTTGAGGTTAGGAAAATGCGAGACATTAACCGGAAAAGTGCGGTTCAGTAAAACGAAGGCGATGGCGACGCTAAAGGTGGTGCCAAAACGACACTGTAAACGATCTTCCGAAAAACCATTACCCGGCAAAGGTGAAAACCACTAAGTCCACCTTTCTTTCGTGCGCTTCCAGTTTGCAAATTACCGCTCTGTGAAGAAATAAGCTGGACCGGGGTAGCACCAACCACTATTATGTGCCTTCATATTAACACAACACTCTTCAAAAGGTTCAAGTACTGGAAGCTGATAAACCACCGGAGGATTAATGGTTTAGCAAGTCGCACTTCATTTCGAAGCTGGCCTAACAAAGCCGGGTTTTCGCAAATTAATACCCCAAACTGTATCTGACTCTGGTATTCAGGTCCGTGTTATCAATTGTTGACACGAACAACGAACTGATGGTAACCTAATTCATTACTAGTAACTGCTTTCAAATCCATGATAACTACACAAAACTGATTATGGATTTTAGGAACCATTATTAAAAATCTTAAGACTTTGAATCTGGACATATTTTATGGGTTTCAATATGAGATGTAACAAAATTTTTAAGAAAAAACTGTTTAAAAAAAACATTTAAAATATATTCATTTAAAATACACTCACATGTCTCAGATCTCAGGTCTAATTACTTAGGCATCACGTCCCGAGTCTCTGATCTCAGGTATCAAATTTCATGTCTCAGGCCTCAGTCCTCATGTCTCATGTCTCATATCTTATGTCTCATATCTTATGTCTCATGTCTCCTGTCTCATGTCTCCTGTCTCCTGTCTCCTGTCTCCTGTCTCCTGTCTCCTGTCTCCTGTCTCCTGTCTCCTGTCTCCTGTCTCCTGTCTCCTGTCTCCTGTCTCCTGTCTCCTGTCTCCTGTCTCCTGTCTCCTGTCACCTGTCTCCTGTCTCCTGTCTCCTGTCTCCTGTCTCCTGTCTCCTGTCTCCTGTCTCCTGTCTCCTGTCTCCTGTCTCCTGTCTCCTGTCTCCTGTCTCCTGTCTCCTGTCTCCTGTCTCCTGTCTCCTGTCTCCTGTCTCCTGTCTCCTGTCTCCTGTCTCCTGTCTCCTGTCTCCTGTCTCCTGTCTCCTGTCTCCTGTCTCCTGTCTCCTGTCTCCTGTCTCCTGTCTCCTGTCTCCTGTCTCCTGTCTCCTGTCTCCTGTCTCCTGTCTCCTGTCTCCTGTCTCCTGTCTCCTGTCTCCTGTCTCCTGTCTCCTGTCTCCTGTCTCCTGTCTCCTGTCTCCTGTCTCCTGTCTCCTGTCTCCTGTCTCCTGTCTCCTGTCTCCTGTCTCCTGTCTCCTGTCTCCTGTCTCCTGTCTCCTGTCTCCTGTCTCCTGTCTCTTGTCTCATGTCTCCTGTCTCCCGTCTCATTTCTCCTGCCTCATGTCTCATGTCTCATGTCTCATGTCTCATGTCGAATGTCTTATGTCTTATGTCTTATGTCTTATGTCTTATGTCTTATGTCTTATGTCTTATGGCTTATGTCTTACGTCTTACGTCTTACGTCTTACGTCTTATGTCTTATATCTTATGGCTTATATCTCATAACTTATGTGTATGTCTCATTTCTCAAAAAAGACACTAAAAAGCTTTATGTGTCTTTTGAAACAAATTTTGAATGAAAAATAACCATTCTAGTTCGGTGTCCTCAATTGCTTAACAATTAAGATTAATTCCCAAAAATAATTTCCTAACACATAAAGGGGAGACAAAAGAAAATTCCAAACCAGGTGCTTCAAAACGTTTACTTGTTATAAACCCATTGAACGCCCAGTTTCATTGTCTCCGTAAGCCGTAGTGTCAACATTGCCTAATCTCCGGCACTTCACCGGCGACAAGCAATTTTAAGAAGCCAGCAGAGCTTTTCCACCCACTCTCCTTTAGGGAAAAGGTGTGCACAGTACAATAAAACGGTGTTGGCCCGAATGGAGAGCAAATTCCCTACGAAGAGCAAATATTTACCGAAAATGATCATAATAAAAATAGCCACAATTTTCTAAACTTTCCCAACGAGGTTGCTCGATTTCGTTTTTTGACAACACGTTGATTTGAACAGCTCCCATTTTCGGTAGGGATTTTGAAAATGTTCCAAACCTAGGGAGACTAATTTCCTGGGATCGATTACAGTTTTGGACTGTGTGGGAGGAGTCTCGAAATGATAAAGGCTGCTCCTTACCTGAGCCAGTGCCGATTTTCGGCCAAGCCCAGGTCAGCTGAGTTCAACCCTCGGAGTCTGATGAGGGATTTTTGGGGATGTCCGGCAGCATCATCAGAATTCAGAACATCCGCCGTCAACCTTCTTTACATTTCCAACCCAATAATGAAATCTACCGCGCCGGAACACGTCAAACCGCACCAAAACCCGGCAAAAAAAGCGAAACTGCTTGCTGGCTGATGTTTGGTTTTCCAAATTGAGTTGATACTTTGGGCAAACAGCGAAATGGAAATTGATACCAACTACTATCGAAAGCGGTTCGGTTACGGGTTTCTAATTTCCAGGAAAGTTTCTATTCTAGTCTATAATGATTGGTGGAACATTGTCAAAAATATAGGAAGTTAGATTTAATTTTTTGAATAAAAGCGATGACAAAAAAATGAGAAAGATAAAGGGTTGAGGGTTTTGAAATCAAAAAGAAAAAAATTGAAGATTTTGATCAACTTTAAATACACAAAGGTATAACTTTAAGGTTGCGCATTGTCCGATTTTATCCGGGTTTGTCCGGATATTGAATAAAAAAAAGTTTGGAACAGTCTGGCTCGGCCCGGTTGCTCGGATTTCATTGAAAAATGCCCAGATTTGAACACTTTATTCTATAAATCAAACAAAAAAATGTGTGTAAATTTTATTTAAGTAAGCCTCCAAAACAGAATCTTTTGAGCAAGTTTTATAAAAATAAAATGTTTGGAAGCCTAAATACGATTTAAAATCTGTTGATAAGTTTTGATGAAATTTTTCTTCAATTTTTTTTCTTGATTTATGTTGAGTTATTTCTGGGTTTTGACAAAATTTGCCCGGATATTGTCCGGATTTTTGGTCGTCAATTTTGAAATCACATGCCCGGAGTTTGCCAGGCTTTACATGAAATTGTTCAGATTTGTCCGGCCCGGATACGTTTTGATAAAATCTGGCATCCTGATATTACATATATTTGGTTTTGTGATGTTTGATGTGTTAATGGGATGTATTCAATGTAAGAACGAAAATTATGGAAAAATCAAGATCCACTTGATTTTAGTTCTGAAACTTCGTACATACATTTGTAACAGAAAAAGCTGACTAATCTTCTATATATATATAAAAAGCAATTTCTGTATGTTTGTTTGTTTGTGTGTTTGCACTTATCAAAACTAAAATCAGGGGTTGGCCAAAGGGGTCGTTCATATTAACTATTCACTGTTGATGCGATATTGTCGTTATCATACATCGGATTCAGACGAAAATTGGTACACGAGAATTTTGAGAGATGAGCAATAGATTTCTGGTATTAAATTCAGTGTAAGGGGCCGGCAAAGGGGGTCTTTTCATTCTTTTTTTTCATTTTTTTTATTTATTTCTTTTATTTGTTTTTATTTATTTTTTTTATTTTTTTCATGAACTTTTCTATTTTCTTTTTTTTTTCAATGACTCTCGTGTAAGAAACAAAATGTAAACAAAGAGTTTTATTACGAAAAAATACAAAAACTGACCTAAACTAGTCGCATTTTCTTTCCATTTAGATTATTCAAAGCCTGGACAACATATTCTATACGTGAAATACAAATTTCAAAGTTGTTTTGATAACTTTGTTAGCAGTTTTCTGGGAATTTGTTGTTGTTATTGTTTTTGATATTTTTTCATTTATATTTGTTTTTTAATATGTTTTATCTTAACTATTTTTTAAGTTTTTACTTCGCTTTCCATTTGTTTTTTTTTATTTTTTTTTACCTTGTATTTGATTTATTATTTAATTTTTTTTTTTAATTTTTTGATTTATTTTTTAATTTTATTTTTTTTTTCATTTTTAAAGTTATTAACAGAATTTTTTTTGAATTTTTTTTTTTCAATGATTTTTTTTATTTTTGCATTTATTTCTTTTTTCAATGATTTTTTTTTATGAATTTTGTTTTTCATTTATTTTTTTCTTTTTTGTAATTTTTTTGTGCATAAATTTTTATTGTCTATCTTTTCATATTTTTTCAATTTTTTTTTATTTTTAATTTTTTTTAATTTTTTTTATATATTTAAAAAAAAATCATTTTAATTCTTGTTTTTAATTTGTTTTTTTTTTTTAATCTGTTTTTTATTTTTTTTTTCATTCACTTTTTTCATTTATTTTTTTTCTATTCTTACATTCTCTTATTTTATTGACATTTTTATATTTTTGACGCCTTTAATTTTTTTTTTTATATTTTTTAATTTTCTTCATTTTATTTGTTTGGCAGTGGCTTGATATATAGCTCAGTTGGCAACTCAGTTGCTTTCTGAGCCGATGTCCGTGAGTTCGAGCCCAAGATTAAACATCGATCACAGTTGTACCGGAAAAGTTTTTCAATGACTGCCCGCCAACTGCATCGTTGATATAAGTCGCGAATGACATAAAGATGTTAAAACGACAAAAAAAAATTTTTTTGTTTGGCGATTGCCTCTATATATTTCTGAAGACTTAAATTTATAGAAATGTTCATTGATTTTTTCATTCATTCTTTTTAAAATGTATCTTTTTATTTTTTTTATAATTCTATTTATATTTTTAATATTTTTTCTTATTAATTTTATTTATAATTTCATTCATTTTTTCCTTTTTCATTATTTTTCCTTTTTTATTTTTTGCCTTTTGATAATATTATACCTTTGTTTTATTGTTTACCTTTGTTTTATTTTTTATGTCTTTTTATGTATACTTTTTTTTTTATTTTGTCATTTTTTTTTCTTTCTTTTCTATTTTTCCTTCTTTTTTATTTTTCCTTTTCTTATTGATTTTCGTTTCTTTGTTTATTTTTTTTTTCCTTTTTTATTTTTCTCATGTTTACCATTAGGGTAAATGTACCCAGGGGTGCCAGGTGGTTTCGTCCTAAATCGGAACAACGCAAATCTAAAAATCAGGATTTTTTAGGATACTTCTTGATTTATGGAAATATGAGGCAGCTCTGCTTAGATTGCATAAATAAAGGCGCAATACAGGTACTGTAAACGCCTTAATTTATGCTCAGCACACAGCTTCTTGACTGTCATGCAGTTCATACCGAAAATCACCATTTAAATCTTATCTGAAGCGAAGATTACCATCTGTTAAATGGGTTTGACTATTGTATAACAGATTTATTCGATTTTCTTATAGTTTAGCTACAAATTCGATAATATTTGAGAAATTTAATCAAAATCAGGACAATACAGGACATTTTAGAGACCAATTTTAAAAAATCAGGACAATTCGAGAGTTTTTGAAAAATCAGAACGGTCTCTCGAAAATCAGGACAAATCCTGATAAATCAGGACACCTAGCACCTCTGAATGTACCCGATTTCGGCCCTAAGGCCGTCGTGCCTTAGGGCAATTTTTTCAAAGATTTTAGCCTTCCTGTATCGTGCATCTTTGAATGAACTTCGACAAATACGATTGCTTACCAGCCTAGAGTGCAGTTAAAATATGACTTGGTTTTAATACTGTGGATTATGCAAGATAAATGTTTCAAATTATTGATTGAAATGCTCCCTATTGTGGCCCTTGCTCGAAATTGTGACCGTTTATGAGAACATTATGCTGGTCGTCGTTTTAAACTCGTGCCTTACCAATACACCAACAGAGCATGTAAATTCATTGATAATATAGAGGTGAATTCATTTATAATAATTCAAATTTTCTTCTACCCTAGAAAGAAATTATGCGGTGTTTGGCAAAGGTTTTAATTTTAAATTTTTTGCAGTGTTTTCCTCCAACTGTAGGTATTTTAAGCGATTTTTCAAGAAGAAAATATGTGTTTAAATTCAAAATGAAAGTTGGCAGATGCTCTAGCGAGGTAGATTCGTTTTGGAATTTTCCCGAAGATAATATTTTCACATTTCTGTCACATGTAAAAAATTATTAAGCAGTTATTAAGATTGAATTGCAGGTAAATGGTATGCAGAATGTTAACATATCTATGTGGTTTTCTTTCATGATTGAATTTCGTATATTTTAAAGCCTATATTTTGACATGAAAACCACCAAAATACATTTTGGCATGCCAAAAAATCAGCAGAAAATTTCACTTAGAAAATTCATAAATTGGCAAAAAAAACCATGTGCGTTCGATCTCGCGGAAGAAACAACGATGATATATGTTCAGTCCAAAATATTCAATTTTTTCCTATAAAAACCTAAAATTTCCAATTTACTCATGAAAACGCTACTTAAAAATCCTGCAAAAAATGGAAGAGTTTTGAACCAAGAAAAAGCTTTTGATAAAATAAAAAATGACCCCAAATCGACTCAGTTTAATACCCAGTCTTATTTGTTGCTAGAAAAGAGTTTAAATACAATTGTTTTTTTTTATCTTTGCAATGAATTATTTTATTTTTTTAACCTAATCAATATGTTTTTTAATATCGTACAGGCTTTTTTTTTGTAATTTTCTCCGATTTATTGAAATGAATATGTTTTTTTTCGAAACTTCCTTCAGTTCTTTATTTCGGTATTGAAATTTTTTATTCACGTTCTGGTTGATTTTGGTTATTTAGAGCGGAACTGTTTTGATTGTTCTGTTTTTGCTGAATTTTTATTTTTATTGCTAAGCTAAATGCTAATTGCCAAAGGAATAAGTCCACAGTCTTACAAAAATGTGTGTAGAAATTTGCTTTGGAAAAAAATGGAAAATAGTTATGTGATTGTTGAAAATGTATATGTACATTAGACTGTGTCGATTTGAGGTAATTTTTGAATTTCTCAAACCCTGGGGTCTAAAAAGCTTCATCTTGGTTCAAAACTCATCCATGATTTTTTGTAAAGTTTTTAAGTAACGTTTACATAAATTTGAATTTTTAGGTTTGTATGGGAAAATTTAAAATTTGTTCTGAAAAATCAACATCATTTTTGTTTCTTCTGTGGAACCGGGCCAGCTGACAGTTTTTGTGCCAATTTATAAAATTCCTAAGGAAAATTTTACGCTTCGTATCTTATTAGGCAAAAATGTTATTAGGTGTTGTATGAGGATATGTCTTTTCGCATTGATAAACAACTAATTCAATTGACATCACTGCAGGGCGCCTAGTGAGGTGTTGCATGACTTCTTTTCTTGCAATACTTCGCGAGGCTCCAGCAGTGATGTCGATTCAATTTGTTGTTTAACAATGTGAAAAGATATACCTCTGTTAAACAGCTAATAACTTTTTTGCCAAATTTTCCTTAGGAACTTTATAAATTGGCACACAAACTGTCAGCTGGCTCGGCTCCTCAGAAGGATCAAAAACGATGTTGATTTTTCAGAACAAAATATTCAATTTTCCCATACAAACCTAAAAGTTCAAATTTACTCATGTAATCGTTACTTAAAAATTCTACAAAAAATCATTGATGAGTTTTGGACCAAGATGAAGCTTTTTAGAGTCCAGGGTTTGAGAAATTAAAAAATGACCCCAAATCGACTCAGTCTAATGTACATACTTATTTGTGCAGGAAATCCCCCCACTTCTACGCTATGCATCTACTATTTTACGATTTTTCACTATACAGCCATAAGAATTTAAAAAAAAGGAACAACCCTCTGAAAAGGTACATAGAAACCCATCTATCTTTGTTCATCAAACTCTCCAACGGACGGTCAAATAGCCCGAACGTGAAAATCCCCCATCCTCAACCAAATTGAACCAGGACAGGACGACAACAAAGATCCTTTCGTGTTGGTCATAAAATTGAGTACTCTCCCTGTTATCGGTGTAGCAAGCAACTCGAATGTGAGTGAAGGTGTACACACGAAGGATTCTCACGGACGAAAGTTTCGCGCGTAACCTAACCTCACTTCTACGTCCTTCACAGAACCGAGCTTTGAGTGGGGTGCATCAAGTTTGATGATGGGGGTGGTTTTTCTTTCTTCCTTTGGCTGGTTTTATACCCGGGGATTTTGTGTTTCGCGAGTTTTCTCCGATGGCTAAATTTTCCGAGTGAATTACTCGTTTCCTGTTTTGCCGAGGGATAGGAGAATGGGGTGAATGAGTCCGGAGAGAGGAATCCCGTAAAAACTAAGATAAAATATTAAAATAGCACTAAAATGTTTACATCAGAAGAACGAGAAAAGCGTTTCTCGTGAAGCGCTCGCAACATTGGCGTTATAATGTGATTTTTCCCCAAAGATTTGGTCTGGAAATGTGGAAACGGAAATCTTGATTTTGTTGCTAGTTTTTCGCTTCTGTTTGGTTTGAGAAGGGATAAGAAAACTATAGGAAATAAATTTTTTTTGAGGATAGAAGAATAATCCTTACATTTTTTTTTGCTTTTTTGTCTTAATAAAATCAGACTTCCTGAAAAATGATATATAAAAAAACATGTTTGATATTTTGTGAAAAACTACACTTACCTGACCGCTTATAATTTTGTCATCAAATTTTAAAATATTGTACCTAAATATAAATATTATATAGAAAAACAGAGTAATATTTACAAAACCTTAACCGAAGTTAATGCATTGCAGTTAAAGAAACATTCTAACTACAGAAGAAGAACCAACAGCCCGCTGAAATCATGAGTGGAAATTATTTACAACATTCGATTTAGAAACTAACTTAGAACTACAGCAACCAAATTATACAGCGGATTCAATACTACTTTAGAGAGCGAGCTACTTGCAAATAAAAGTTAGTCACGTTGCATTGAGTGAGATAGGAATTTACGTGTTTCTCCATTCAGCAATGAAAAGATTAGCTACCGAACATCCGAAATAATAATAAAAGTGCTCAGCTCCATCCACGAGATTAGAAAGTCATTCGAACGAAGCCATTCTTCAAGCGACTAGGAACTAAAAGAAAAGAGAAAAAATAAAACTGGGAACCTTTGAACCTGACCAAAAAAAGTAAGTGAGAGCGAAGAGCGAAGGATTTGCAAATTCTACAGTTTAAAATTTACAAGAAAACAATCAGGAACGAATCACTCGGCTCGAGAGAGCCGAAGGACTCAAAACAAATTAAAATGAGCGAAAAAAAGAGAGAGTTAAATATCGAGACCACAGTCTGTTTGGGTGTACCTGGCTTGGGGAGTTGCAAAAGTTTGTTATGGTTGCAGAAATCGGTCGAGCAGCACTCGATCGTGAACGTATTGCGCTTTTCCTTCGAGGTGAGACAGCTGAGCGGGGGCCGATCGGCCAGATCGTACTTTTTCGGCTGGCAGCTGAGAGCGAGAGAGGATTTTTTTTGAGAGCAGAACCAATTCGCGAGGTTTCGTTCGGTTCGGGTGATTTTCGTTACGATTCGTGTCAATGAGAGCGTGTGAGGAGAGAAAGAAAAATGAGAGAAAATTGATGAGCTTTGGAATGAGATTATCATATTTTATTTATATTATCGACTCATAAAAGAAATTAAAAAATTATAGTATTGCACTGTCGCTAAACCTCTAGCGGCTTCCGGTGACGATCACAAATAATTCGGTGTTCAATTCAAGGGCTTTCGAGAAAAAATAACAATATCTGATGGGTTCGAAGGAAACTGCGCGTATATACGGTCCAAGATTGTTCGTATTATTTCGAAAACTGGAAAGTTAGCAAAGCTGGAAAATTATAAATCGAATCATTCGGTTAAAAATAAATGGTCAAAGGTAAAAACTGAAAACTCAATCAAAATTAACAAAATAAAAGATAAAAGTATATTAGTGTCGGCACTTGATTCAGATGGTGGTGGAATCGACAACAATTGCGTTAATATAAGGTTCGAAAACAAAACACTGAAAATTTTGTTAAAATAAGGGGAACGATCAGAACAGCAACAAAATAAAATCGAAAAAAAAAACAAAATAAACCAACGGAAAATAAACAAAAAAGAAAATCAGCAAACTTAAGGATTCGCACCTTGCTCTAGTGGCAATTGAGGCTTGAGAGAACGGTTACAGAAATCCGGCCCGTAGCAGCAGTAGTGATCGCTGTGGAATTCAGCGCTCCGATTCCGGCACCAATTCCAAGTGAACGGACCGAGATAGTCCTTGCGATGGAGACACCTTCAGGGGATGATTTTTGAAATAATTTGAAGTTAAGTAAGAATTTAAATTTAAAAAAATAAAAACTGGATCTTGAAGTAAAAACTTCTCAGAGAACATTACCTTCAAAAAAAATGTTTACTGTGATTACAGATCATTACAGAAATCATTAATAAAGTTATTAACATTTGAATTTGAATACGAACTTACAGAATTCACCCTTTAAAATACATAGTTCGAGGTCGTGCATTACGGGTATAGCTACTTAAACTGCTGCTCAAACTTCGTTTGCGTTGAATTATTTCAACAAGGATTCTGGCATGTATCAGTACATTGGTTAAGTGATAGGATGAAGAAACTCGACGGATTTCGCGCCAACTCGACACAGTATCTGGCATAACTCTCTCGAAATTGAATGAAACTTTTTGTTTGTATATTCTTCACGTAGATAAGGTACTTGGCATACTCAGCGGTCCCAATAAAGATGTAGACTAACATTTAAAAGGGCCAAACATTTCAGAAAAAAATTTTATGAAAATTTTTGGCTCTAAAATTACAATTCCTACACAAATGTAGTCTACGGGAGAGTTTTAGGGAAATAACTTCATTTTTAGAGAAAAATATTGACAAATAATATTTTAAAATCCTACACTGAAAAAAATGCATTTTAAAAACTATAACTTAATTTCCCATAAAACGCAATCTCAATAAATACCATACTTGTTCTAATTATTTCAGCTGGTTATACCAATCATCAAAGCGAAGTTGATTTTTTTGCATCCAACTATAAATACCATAGACTTAACTACAAACTGATGATTGACCTAACGCAATCAACTATGAATACAATGGATTCAACTATAATGGTATAATTGATTTGACTATAAATATAATAGATTCAACTACAATTGTATAATTGATTTTAGGCATGCAACTATAAATAAATTTGATCCAGCTACAAACGGCTGATTGACCTTACACAATCAACTATGAATATAATCTAATCAACTGTCATGGTACTATTGATTCAATTGTCATTATGATAGATTCAACTACATTTGTATGATTGGTTTTAGGCGTTCAACTATAAATATAATAGATTCAACTATACATCCCTGGTTGACCTCTCACATTTAACTTTCAATACGATTGAATTCCATTGCATTGTAGTGGTATAGTTTATTCAATTGTAAATATGATAAATTCAACTACAATTTTATGATTAACTTTAGATTAATAATAGATAAAAACATAATAGATTCAACTATACATTTCTGGTTGTTCTCTAACATTTATCTATATATATGATAGATTCAACTGTAGTTGTATAATTGATTCGACTGTAAGTATGATAGATTCAACTTCAAATGTATGATTGATTTTAGGTATTGAACTATAAATATAGTAAATTAAACTATATTTTTATGATTGATTGTGTGATACTTGAATATTATAGTGTTCATTAGGGTGGCCCAAAATTGTACTATGTCTGGGATTTTGGGGGCTCAAGCTTCAAGTGATAGCTCAGGGTGCAAGAAACAATATTTTATATGGCGACGACTCAGAAAAATGATGTTCAGAGGTCGCAATGGTTCAATTTTTGGAAAAGGCTATTTTTTCGACTTTTTGTCCTAATAACATTTTCAGATCTTGAAAAAGTATCAAACATGTGTTTCTAATATTTTTTAAATTTTCTTCATAATTTAAGTTTTAAACTTAAAATTTATTGGACCGGTTTGGACTCTCAATTTGTATGTATGATTTTTTGAATAACGCAAAACTATGAGTTTTTGTAAGAAAAAATAATTAAAATGAACAAAAAAGTGTACTTTGGATTAAGATTATAAATCAATATTGAATTCAAAAGATGCGCGACGTAATGATGTGCAACTTTGCAGAAGAAAGTGTATAGCTATGACTTGTCGTTTCAAAGTAATTAAAGTTTCACTGTGGAAAAAGTCACAATTTTCTAAGAATTGCTCTGATGATAATGTTGATGAGTTTCGAGCAATCTAAGAACCAAATAAACTCCTGATATCAAATTTTTTCATCCTTTTATCAATCCTTAAATCACCAGAAACAACCATTCCAAGTTTCTAGATTTTTTATTGATTGAAGGTCGTGTTACCCATACTTGGGTGACGGTTTGGTGAATGTGTTATGGCTTCAACCACTAAATAAATTGAAAATAAAAATCTAGAAACTAGTCATGGTTATTTCTGCTGATTGAAGGATCGATAAAAGGATGAAAAAATTTGATATCAGAAATTTAGATTGCTCGAAACTCATTCACATCATAATATAGAGCTATGTTTAGCGAAAGTTTGAAATTTGTGACTTTTTCACTCAGAAAAACTTGAATTACTTTGAAACGACAAGTCATAGCTATACACTTTCTTCTGCAAAGTTGCACATCATAACGTTGCGCATCTTTTGAATTCAATTTTGATTTAAAATCTTAATCCAAAATACACTTTTTTTTTAATTTTAATATTTTTTTTTTTACAAAAATTCATAGTATTGCGTTATTTAAAAAATCTTACATACAAATTGAGAGTCCAAAACAGTCCCAATAAATTTTTTGTTTAAAACTTACATTATAAAGAAAATTTTAAAAATATTAGAGCAACATGTTTGATACTTTTTCAAGATCCGAAAAAGTTATTAGGACAAAATGTCGAAAAATTAGCCTTTTTCCAAAAATCGAACCAGTGCGACCTTTAAAAATCATTTTTCTGAGTCGCCGCCATATAAAATATTGTTTCTTACACCCTGAGCTATCATTTGAACTTGAGCCTCCAATATCCCAGACATAGTACAATTTTGGGCCACCCTATTACACAATCAACTATGAATATAATATAATCAACTGTCATGGTACAATTGATTTAATTGTTAATATGATAGATTCAACTACATTTGTATGATTGATTTTAGGCTTTCAACTATAAATATAAATAATAGATTCAACTATACATCCCTGGTTGACCTCTCACATTTAACTATCAATTCGATTGAATCCATTGTAGTGGTATAATTTATTCAACTGTAAATATGATAAATTCAACTACAATTTTATGATTAACTTTAGATATTCAACTATAAACATAATAGATTCAACTATTCATTTCTGGTTGTCAATCAGGATTGTTGTCATCAAGATGCAAAAAAAAACAACAGCGGAGATATCAAGACGTGGATATCGGGTTTTCCGGTCAGTTTTTCTAGCATCGTGGCGGCTAAAACGAACTAGATGCAAAATGCTAAATAATAAATTAAAATAAAATTAAACGTAGCCATAGAATTACTCTGAAAAAAAAACATCTTAAGATATTATAACTTCCCATATAAATAGAATTTGATGTAACAATATTTTTAGTTGATTTCAATGAATCTATCATAGACATATAATTGAATCCATCATATTTATAATTAAATCGAATATGTTATAATAGTTGAATCTTCCATGTTTACAATCCAATCAATCATATTATTATAGTTGAATCTACTATAATAATTGCTGATATCATTACATATAATTATAATTGATTCTATCATATTTACAATCAAATCAATCATATTATTATAGTTGAATAATTATTGCTGAATGTATGAAATCAATCGTGCAGGGTGTTCGATAAGTTCGAATACACTTTTTAAATAAATGGTGTGATAAAACCGTAGCATATACATTTAACTTTTTTAAGAGTAATTTTGTGCTATTATCAGACAAACCATTCATGGTGTCGAAGAATTTATTTTCATTAAGTGTTCTTTTTTTATCAGCCTTTGAGATGACCTTTTTTCATCGACTTTAAGATATTGCATTTTTTTCAGTGTAGGATTTCTACTACTTTTAACATCAATTATTACAAACGAAGCTCTTATTTCTTCGATCAGTACAACCAATTCAATGATACAGCTTTTTAATTAAAGGTTGGAAATCTACACTGGAAAAATAAGTTACATGATTTAAAAAATAATGTTAGACAAACTTTTTTCCCTTGAATAGGCACAAGTTTAAATGAATGGACGACTTGTAGGCCTTATTATTATCCGCCTTAGAAAAAAAAATCAACTAATTCTGAGGTGGTGTTTTTCGGGATATGAGGTTTTAGTTTTTGAAATGCATTTGCCTCAGTGTAGAATTAAAAAAAAATCAATATTTTTTTCTTAAAATTCAATCAGTTTTTCAACACTCTCTCATGAACCACACTTGTGTAGAAATTGTAATTTTCGAGCTAAACATGTTTATAAATTTTTTGCCTGAAAAGTTGGCCCTTTTCTACTGTTAGTCTAGATAACTTTTGGGAAAACTAAGTATGCCAAGTTGCTTCACTAGGTAAGATCTTTATACCCACAAAGTTTCATTGAATTCTAAGGGGGGTAATGCCAACTTCGTGTTCGTCAAGGGTTAATACTTGGCACAATTTTTTGATAAATCCCGATCAACGAGCTTTTGAGACTAAGCCTCATGACTCTGCACCACCCGAGAAAGCAGAGAATTGGATACGCTTAAAGAGTCTACGCCTGAGTCAGCTCCGTCCTAATGTTAGCGCTACTGGTACTCTTGCAGTTGGAGCTCTTGACTGCGAGTCAAAACTAACCTGCTTAACCTAAAAATCCACGTCGAGTATGCGTGCAAGAGAGCGGCAATGACTAAGGAAGCCCTATTTTAGTCACGTCGTATGCCTCAGCGTTCCGATGAAGCCGTATTGCAAGGTTTTGACGAGTGTTACTGCGTCGTTTCTGCGATACGGAGGAGCAGCCCTGGATAAGCAGAGAAGCCTCTGATCATATCTCGCATAGTCACTCAACAGATTGGCGCAAAGCACCTGTCCGAATCTGTGGTTATACTTCATGGAGCTCCCGTAGACGATAGTGTCTACCTTCCTCTAACTAAGCTTACCCAAACCTTCTGCTAGTCATCGAAACCTTACTAGCCTATTTTAGCACGTCGGATGCGCTCTCATTGCCGTAGTAATAGACCTACTCCTCCTTCTTCTTCTTTTTACTTGAACAGCTTCAGCCCTTCAACTCAGCCGTTCGGGGGTAAGGGCCAGTAACAAAGACTAGGTATATGTAATACTCCTCCAGCAAAACTGAACACTGGCACAACTGGCACGACGACCACCACTACGTAGATCACTTATGAATATACGGTACGGTATCCGCTAATAACTCGAAGGTCTCAGGACTACTCATCATTGCAGAGGTGTCCATAGCTACGACAATAACGATACATCTGGAAACATGTCTGGGAGGTTCCAATGACCAAATTATAGCAGCTGTGGGACAGTTAAGAAGGAGAATAGAGGACACATCTTCTGATCCCTAAAAGAGGGAATTTGAAAAACAGATTATCTGTCGGATACCAGACTTGGGTTGACATGGAAGAAACTCTCGAACAAGTAGTGTTGATTTGTTCAGTCATTTATTCTTTCCTTACAGTACAGCTGAACAGACCTTCAACATCACTCCATGGTTGCCTTACTGCACTCTTGACAGCAATTCTTCTTGTTTGTGTGGAATTGATGAGTGTATAAAAAATCATCTATTTTTATATTTATCATGCCTCGACAGCTTACTAGAATTCTTCCATACCTTGATGTTGCACTAGCTGTGACAACACCTTGCTTGTGATTGACGATTCTTCAATAGTCTACTGATGTTGAACAGTCATACTATGAAGCGAAGAAACAATTAAGAAAAACAGATTTCGTCGAGCTTAACCCCAATCGCCAACTACAGTACATGACCGTTGAGGGCTTACAGACATAGGAGGTTTCGGCGGGTTTGCCACAGGGGTCAATACTCGGCCCGGTCCTGTGTAACATCACGTACGACGCGCTTCTACGAATGAGCCTCCCGTCGGGTGCTGAATTCGTAAGATTTGCGGATGATGTAGTCCTCTTGGCTAGAGGCTCCTCGACAGCGTAGGTACAGCTACTTGCCACAGTAGCTATCCAGGCAGTGCAAAGCTGGATGCACTCCAAGTGCCTCCGTCTAGCCCACTTCTCTCGATCAGGCACACGACGGGCAGAAAAATCCGCGGGCCGAACATCCTAGGGTTGCCATGCTAGCCAAAGGGATAAAAGAAGACCGGACAATTCCATTCGAGTCGGAGTAGGATGACGTCTTCATCAGGAATCATCCGAGTAGTTACGTAGAGTCCCACACGTGTGCTGTGACAGTCGCGAGTCTAGAGTCTAGTCTAGATAAGCTGCTCTCGAACGGCACACGACGGGCATAAAGGTGGCAAACCTCGAATCCTGGAGATCAGAGGTTGAACTTCGAGTCGTTAGAGGAGAGGTCAGGCCTCGAGTCTCCAGGAGGAGATGTTTGGGGTTGGGTTTGACCACCCCCCAGTCTTTATGGTCGGTTTCGATTCGCAAGAGGAGAGATCAGGCCTTTAATCAACAAGAGGAGGGGTATAAGTGGTAATCTCGTGTCATTACGAGGAGCCTTGAGCCGTGCGGAGGAATGGTCAACCTCGAGTCGATGCGAGGAGGGGTCGGATCTCGAGTCGTTAGAGGAGAGATCAGGCCTCGAGTCGCAAAGAGGAGAGGTTTATGTAGGAATCTTGAGTCATTGCGAGGAGATGTCGGTTCTCAAGTCTTTGAAGAAGAGTTCAGACTTCGAGTCGTAGGTATGAGAGGTTTTGCTGAAAGTGGTCTCGTCTGTGAATATTGCCTTGGAGCGCATTGGCGCGAATAGACCTCCCACTATTGAAGCATAGTGTGTTAAACAGTTTGAGGTGGAACAAGGTCTTCGGCCCTAGGTTGAGTTTAGTGAGTAGGAGGTATACACGGAGTATATCACGAGTCTCCCTATTGTACCCATGGAGCCATAGTAGCAAACGGGGGAGAGGGGGGGACGCGGTGGCTCGTCGAGCCTTGGAATACAATCCGTGAACCAATTATTTACCTAGTGATCATATCCCCCTTTGAGTACTTGTACCCTAAAAATAGGAAAGACTACTAGTTCTTGAAGGTAGTCAAGCTTTTGATTGCTGACCTTATTACGAGGTTCTAAAAGTAACATTTGTTTAAACTGAAACTGCTTCTCTCTAACAAACCGTCAAACAAAAATTAGAGCATTATCATCGACTAGCCATTATTCGTGATACCTATCAGATATATAAGCATTCTATGCCAGCGTCTCGATCAACAAATCTGGAATCAGGTAGTAATGTCTTCAAGTATGTAGCGGCTTGAGGCGAATAGAGTTAACGAATCGATCACCTATGTGCCACATTTAAATCCTGTATTCTTTATGTTCCAGCAACTCAAAGTCAACCAAAATATTTGTCAAGGTCTCTGTTTAGCAAAATCTAAAGACGTCGTAGTCCTTTAATAAAATTTCATTGTCCTCTATCCAACATTCCTTCTATTTTGATTAAGTTGAAATTAATCATGTTTTCATTTGAATTTTAACTCCGGGTACCAATAGCTCTAAGCTTTGCCGGTGTCTGGCAATGTTTTTCAGAGGGTTGTTAAGTTCGGGGATCATTCAATCCGAGGATGGTTAGGATGAAGATCGTCAGGCCAAATGGTAATAAGGCCTAAAGCTTATAAACATCAGTTCATAGTGCCTTGGACCTTAACCGGCAGGTCGCTACTTCCTATGGTGAGAAAGCTTTGATTGAGGTAGTCGGTTATCCTATCATCTCTTAATTGCCGGACAAAAAATGCAGTCAACAGCCTGTTTTATCTGCAATATCATACATACGAATGAAGACTTATTTCTTAAAAGCAATTTCCATTTGTGTTAATAATTTTCAAAAAAAAAACTAACATTTCATTGAGCTTTTACATCCAAAAATCAAACTCGCATTCCAGATTTTAGATCTAACGGTTACCAATTCCAATTTGCTCTCTGTCAGCAGCAGAATACTCTGTACCACCCTTCCGTTCATTTCGGTTTTATTTATTAAAATTGGGATATAGACTACCTTTTTTCCCAACGTCGTCGCTGCCGTTTGCTTTTCCCGACGACTTAGCGTTCTCGAATAACGGAAATTGAACAACGCTCATAACCGACAAGACTTTCCTCGAGCAATGATGAAGCTGAGTGGGTGGCAAGCAAAACGGGCTGGTGCTCCGTTGAAATTCTTTCGCTCCCAGGCAGCTTTACCGGGAGCATGTTTACAGCATCATTTTTGCCATTTCGGGTTATGATATTGCCCTTACTGTTATGTTCGGGCATAAATATTCTCCCGGTGGTGCCGCGTTTCGAGGGCATTCTCGGAGCCCCAAAAGCAGGGTTTGAGTCACAGTCAGTGCAAGCGTTATGACGCCCAGCCGATGATGACATAAAAAAATCCTCGTCGTCGTCGTCATATCTTGTTTTTGTGATCGCATTTCTGTGAGTGGTTTGTTATAGATTCTAATGCTTTCGATAAGGGTTTTCGCCGTACTTGTAAAAGACCTTTCAATTTGCTTTGAATTAGATGAGGACGACAGCAACGGTGCGGTATCGACACAATTATTGATGCTCCCTGAGCGAAATTCGCAAATCCGGTTAATCGAATTTAGCGAATGTTGTCCTTGGGGCGATCGGATCAACTTTCGCTGGGGTTCGTCGCCTGTTGGATGTTTACTTTCGTTCGTTTTGGGGCCGGAGCCTGTGTGGGCCGTTCACCTTTTAATGGCGTCTTCCATCTCGGAGTTCCTTCATCGATACCATCTTCGGGATTGATTTGATTTGTGAGCTTGTTTTGGTTTGCGCGGTTTTCATTGCCGGCGGCAGCCTAGAGGTAATTAATTTTTCATTGATTGCAAATGAGTGGATTGAATGTTTTATAGGCGAAAGGATGACGGAACTATGACGTATTTTGGTCAAGTTTACCGGATTCAAGAAAAACGGTTATCAACCTGCCATAATAACTAAACGCAGACGAAAATTGGCACCTGGATTTCAATTCTACTTTTTTGAGATGCTGCAGTTGAAACGCAGTTCTAAGCTTTTGAAAGACTGATTTGGCTGAGTAGACTACAAACCTTCTCTATGAATTACTGCAGCAATATGTAGTCCATATTTATTGCTGGGAACTTGAACTTGTGAATTTTGGTTAATCGCATTATGATTTCAACGCATTAAAACTTCAGGAAAACCATATCTTTCAGAATTCTTAGGAATCTCTGAAGGGAACTGATATGATACCTATCATATAGGCCATCAAAATATACACAGAGTCTCATAAGAGTCAGACCAACCATGTATCAGGTACTCGTAAGGGACTAACTGGGAATCACTAAAGACAGACACTTCCCTCTCTGTTGTGAAAAGAGAATATGATATGTCAAGAGAGCGCCGCCACGAACCTATAAGGTAGTAGAGTTTGACTAGCGGATAGACGACGAAGTTTCAAAGAGGTCGAAGAAAGTATCAAGAGAGGAAGATCAAACCTTCAGTAGCTCGAGAATAAGTAAGGCCTTGAGTCGCTTAGGATGAGTTCAGGCTTTGAGTCGCTCAGCTGAGAGAAGATTTGGAATGCTTCATTGCAGTTCTGGGTGCATTTAAGGGTCAGTGTATCTAGGTGTAGGGGGAAGTATGCCATGAGACGACCCATAGTGCTCTGGACAGGTAGTTTCACCTCCTCGTGGACCAGGGCGGAAACGTGTCTTTTAGTCCTGGCGATTGCAGATGTACGGCTTGAAGAACTTCCACTAAACCCACTACAGTCTGTCGACAGATCTACCAAATCTGCGCGGAAGAAGTGGTGCATCTGGGTACAAAATACCAGTACTAGTACTAGCAATCCTAGATATGGTAAGTGCGCTTAATGGCAGCGCTACTAGTAGAGGAACAGAGAAACCCTCTAAGGCAAATGCCAGTCGCCCGAAACAGATCGATGCCTTCGTTCAAACGGCGAGGAATGAGCTCATTACACCGAAAAGCTCTAAGAGTGTAAAGACGAAATGAGTGTCACTAGATAATTCAAGACTAGGCACCCTAAAGCAGAGGGCCCAAGAATCAGCGAAGCTGCGTAAGTAAAAAAGGTAAAGTTATCGTAGTTAAGGCACGCTATTGAACTTCGTCAGATGCGGACCGACGACAAGCTTCTGGACTAAGAGAAACCGTGAGGAGTATCCGTCGTTTCCGGCGAGATGATCCTCGAGTTGAAACGAAGTTCAGCAACAAAGAGTACATCCTTTAAGGTGCTAGCGGAGGAAGTTCTAGCCGAGAAGGCGGTTCGTGCGCTATATCACGAAGGGACCATCCGTTTCAAAAACCTCGACGAAATTACGACAGAAGATGAAGTCGAGACAGCACTAGTCGAGTAGCCAACGCAGCACTCGAGTACGGGTGGGTAAAGGTGGAATGGTCAGTTTGTCAGATAACGATCTCCCAGCAACCAGAGGTATGCTTTCGATGCATGGAATACGGCCACAAGTCGTTTGACTGCAAGGGAGCTAACAGACGAGGCTTATGCAGGGGGTGCGGGGAATTCAGTCACATAGCGGCTAGCTGCAGTAAGTAGGCGAAGTGTTTTATTTGCACCGGAGACCTTGTAACTGGCAACCCTAGGTGATCTGTCTACCAAAAGGCTCTAGCAGCGATACCAAGGGTTTGGAAGTATGCAATACAAATCAACCTCAACCACTGTCACGATGCACAACAGCTTCTACGACAGGTGGTAGTGGAAGAGTTACTAGACATAGTGTTAGTAGCAGACCCATATTATATTGCACACGTACATATTGCACTGTACCAAAGTTTTCAGAAAGGCCGCAGTATGGTGGATGCCATTCGACGTGGATGCCATTCGACGTGTCATCGAAAGGGCAGACGAAGCCAGACTTAAGAGAGGAGAGAAGACCGGTTTTGCGCAGTGGTCACCCTTGACGTGAAGAACGCCTTCAACAGCGTCAGTTGGGCAGCGATTGCGTCGTCGCTCATTCTTATGAGGATTCCAGCATATATCTGTAGGATGGTGGAGTGTTACTTGCGTAATCGCCAACTACAGTATATGACCAGTGATGGACTGGAAACAATGAGTGTCTCGGCAGGAGTTCCACGAGGATCAATACTTGGCCCGGTATTGTGGAACATCGTTTACGACGAACTGCTGAGACTGCGTCTCCCCACGGGAGTGAGACGACTTGTGGGATTCGCCGACGACGTCGTTCTCTTGGCATCGGGCCATCAACCGGAGAGGTCCAGCTACTCGCCACAGTAGCGATTCAGAAGGTGGAAAGCTAGATGCGCTCCAACAGCTTGCGAATGGTTCACCACAAGACCGAGATAGTGCTGATCACCAACCTGATATCAGCACAAACTAGGACGGTTGCTGCTGGATCGTGCGCAATCGAGTCCAAACGTGCCATCAAGTACTTGGGAGGTGATTATCGACGACCGGCTGAGTTTTACGGCCCACGTTGACTACTCCTGCAATAGAGCAGCAATGGCGACTGCTACCCTCTCGCGGGCCATGTCGAACAACTTAGCGATCCGCTGCAGCAGAAGCAGAGACCTGGCGTCCATTTTGCGGTACGGAGTGGCAGCCTTGAGCAGGCAGTGTAATCTGTAGAAGCTCTGCAGCGTGCAGCGGCTGCTGAATTTGCGGGTTATCAGTGCATACCGAACAGTGTCTTCGGTTGTGGCGGGGGTCATGCCCATCTCGGTCTTGTTAGAGAAAGATATCTTCTGTTACGAGCACAGGTACATGCCCGATGTGCGGAAATATGCCAAAGAGGCCTCGATGTCCAACTGGCAGCACCAGTGGGACAGCTCGGAACGCGGCCAGTGGACCCATAGCTTGATCCCTAACGTCAAATTTTGGATGGATCGGAATCATGAAGAGGTAGATTTCTGCATTGACTGATGACGGATGCTTCATGCAGTACCACCTTCAGTTTGCAGACGCGGCTTTGCCATTCTGCCCAACCTGCGGTGACACAGTTGAGACACCAGAGCACATAGTATTCAACTGTTAGAGGTTCAAAAGGGGTACGTATGAACATGCTTGCTGCCTGTGGACCCGACACGACAGCCACCAACATCGTGCGGAGGATGTGTGAGGGTTCCAATACTTGGCGCGTGGTCAGCGATGGGTTCACCCGGATCATGATTGCCCTGCAGAGGAGTTGAAGCCAGCACCAGTCCGCGACCAATGGGGATAAGACATGGCCTACTTCGCAGTCACACTCGTAGAGGGGAGTATTCACGTCGCGGAATACTCTCGTGTAGAGTGATCTGATGTTGCCGTTGGAGCCACTCGAGCTGGGTAAGATGACATAACCGGCGGAAAGACCCGTACGTGTACTGTGTGACAAGCGCGAGTCTAGGATAAGCTGCTCTCGATTCGGCACACAACGGGCAAAACCCCTAGCGTTGTCAGCCCCAAAGTTACCAGCCAAAGGAAGGAGGAAGGCCGGACCACGGTCGGAGTAGAATGCCTTTTCGGCGGGGGGCATTCGAGTAGCGTGGGTCCGATCCTAGCAGTAAAGCATACAAAGATAAGACTTTACTCTCTGCGTATGCCGACCTGCTAAGTACGTCACGAACGTTGTGTAGGATACCTCCACTGCCGCGGAGTATCTGAGTAGAACACGCTCTCTACGACTGAAGCTGCGGGGATAAGACTTGACCATCTTGGCAGTCGGCTCTCGGAGAGAGTAACTTCACGTCGTTGGCGAGTGAGTCACTCGAGTCGGTGTAGGTTGACGTCTTCGCTGGGAATCATCCGGAACATGGACGGGCACAAAGGGGAGGTTCTCGAGTCAAACCAAGCGGAGCCAAGACTTCAAGTCGTTAGAAAAAAGGTCATTGGTCTCAAGCAGTGGTCTCGAACAGAGGCGGAGCGCACGATAGTCGGGATAACCAAGCAAGCCTCGAGTTGCTAGTAAAGGCTGGACCTTGAGTCGTCAGGGGAGAGATCCTTAGTCTTGAATCGTAACAAGAGACAGGGTATATATGCTGGAGTTTTGACTTAAAACTGACGGGGTTTTGACTTGGTCTCCCATCACGGGTACAGCCTTCGCTGCAAGTCCGGATGAAGTTTACGGCCTAGGGGTACATTGTATCTAGAGTCGATCGATTGCACCCATGGACCCAGAGCAACGCGTTTTACTCTCAATGTGGAATCCGTAGTAATGAAGCCACGATTCGGCTTAGAGTCGGTCAGCACAGCAGCGGAATACAAGTGGCACTTGTACAGCTGCCAGTAAGCGAAGCCAGTTAATTGGTTCAAGTCGGGATAATCAAAGTGGCATGGTCGATGTGCCGGAAAACATCCTACTCACAATCAATTAGGTGCTACTTGTGTAAGGAGTTTGGCTATAGGTCATTGGTCTCGTCTCGAGCACTTGCACGACGCCAGCGAGGTGCCTTATATGCACGGGAGTGTGTGCAAACGATTGACATCGTTGTAATTGTCGTTCCGCTGCCGGAAGTGTTCATGTAGCGACGAAGCAAGGTGCCAGAGAACTGGCTTAGAAACAGATGGTATCTGAACGTCCTCATTGCTAATAGGAGTAGAATGTTCAAGGGACCTTCGCGAAGATTGCGTCCAATCCATCAAGCGAAACTACAAAGATAAGCCAACATGTTCTGCGTAGTGGATCTCGTGGATACGCTACGTGTGTTGTAGGATAGCTCCACCGGCGAGGAATATCCGGAACGTGCCGAAGCTGCGAGGTTAGACATGACCTTCCTCACAGCGGATTTCGTAAATAAATGGGTATTTTGCGGTACGAGAAATACCCCTGGTGTAGAGTGACGTTCGGCTCCGGATAATTCATTTGATGTGGAGTAGATTGACGTCTCCGTCGGGAAACATCCGAGTACTTGCGTTCAACCTCGAGCGTATGCTGTGACGAGCGCGAGTCTGGGATAAGCAGCTCTCGTCGGCACACGACGGAGAAAAAGTTCGGTCCAATCAAAGATGACCAGAAATTCTAGAATTCGATCCGGATCTTTGAAACGGCCAAAAGTCCAGGATAAGAAACGTCCAATCACGCCCGTCTCGAGCTAAGGGTAATCAAGTACATCCTATTCCACAGACCTAGCTACTCCCCAGCAAACATGAAATCGTATCAGAAATGATAACTTAAGTCGTTTACAATGGTAATGAATCGTAAAAAGATCGTAGAAAATGCCGTCTGAAGTCGGTTTAAATCGGATATGATAAATAGTCCACCATGTTTGTATATTTTGAAATGATTTAGCTCCCGCGCAGGCTTCAAGTGAGAAAATCATTGTCATGTTCACTCTGCAACCAGCAGTGCATCCAGATGGCTCAAAATCACATGGATATTGAGTAATATTGACCAATGGGAGAACTGGAAAATATTGTCCCTGGCAACGATTTGAAGGCTATGAGAGCAAAATCTCACGCTCTCTTGCATTCTTCCGATAGGTACGAATAAAATGTCGAATAGCGCCCAATTAGTGTAGTTTTCGTTGCTTTAGAAAAGAGTGAAATTTATGTATGTATATTGCGTCCACTTTGGTAGGTAAATGCTGTTTTTTCCAACTTTCATACGATCATTCTATAATGTATATGGAACGTTTAACAAAACAGCACAGGAATATAGGTATAAAAATGTTTCCTGGGTTAAATAAGATTTTACCCTTGACTTGGCAGGCTTCGTTGGTATGCCACAATCGGGATAGGACGACTTTCAGGGTCAGCTATTCCTAGTAAAGGACTCTTTCAGTGATCCTACAGGATGATCAAATTTTAACCACTTCACCGACCAGTGGGCCAATCTCGATTGGAAAAAGTTCATCAACAAGCTAGTCAACACGACACCAGATGAGTTTTTGACGTAGAGCCCGAAAACACTAGGGATGGCCTCCCTTTTCATGAGAGATCTTGAGATCAAGATCAAAATTCCACAGCCTACCGTCCGAAAATTCTATCGGAGTTGAATCAACGCTGGCCAGATATCCAAGTACATAGCTTTTAAAAGTGACATTCAAAAGTTCTGGATCAGAATTATGTCATCTAGAAACCATCCGTTGAAGACGGTCTTCAATGGTATGGTACATCTAGAGTAGATAGAGTTAAGCCTTTGGTGTAAATCCGATTCATTGAATACGGGTACGATGTGAAAAGCTATTTTCAGAGGACGTCTGCAGAGAGAAGACAGGAGGATCTTCGACAGTTAGGACCCTTCGAGTGTCCATTCTTCCCCTGTAGCAATTCAAAAATCGAACTTCATGATAGTTTAGGTATGCCCCTAACATTGAAGTTAGCCAGGTTTTTTTAAAAGTCAAATTTTACAGGCATTCTTAAAAGAAGGATTGCCGCCGACCGTGGCCTAGAGGAAAGCATTCAAGTCTTCTAAGCCAGAGTTCATGATATCGAATCTCGGTCACGGTATACATAGTATTCTTTCTGTGTGCAGGTGGTTTTAGCATTTGTAAGATGCTAGCCATCATATCCTTGAAAGATGTATGCCTAAGAGTTAAGTAAAATTTTTGCTCTCTTTGACCAGCTTATGATATTCGAACTCAAAATTCATATTTTCAGTAGCGAAAGAAGAGAAGATCTAAAAAATGAGTATTTTAAAGTGCTCAGATATTTCCAAACCTACCATTATCGATTATCCTCTGGATCGAAATTATAACATTAATCGAAAATATAACATTAATGAAGCTAAAATCAATCTGATGAAATCGTTAGATCAGAAACTCTCTGAAATGTGTAAAAAATCACACCCCAAGCAAAGAATTGAGATCCCAAAAACTAGGCGACACCCGAAATGGAATCGAACACTAAGCGGTTTTCAATTTCCCAAAACAAATAACGGTTTTGGGGGAAAAAATCATCGCCTAGAAACGGCAGCAACAATAATAAAAATCTGCTACTAATGCAATAGGATCAAATCCTTTCCCCCAATCCAAAAGGGACCTAAAGAGAAAGCTCATTCCGAAATGAGGGGATCCGAAATCGATCCAAACTGGAAACACCTTCCTTTTTTGGAATTCAAAGTTTTCCCGCCCAGCAGCAAATGTTAAAACCGGCCAAAGCCAAAACTATCAATAACAAGACTGTAGTGTATGTGGGTTTGTGCCACTTGTGAGGGGAGCATAGGAAGAAAGAATGAACCCCAAAACTCAATTGAAATTTAAATGAAGATCTCGATAGCTGTAGCAACAGATTCCACTCATATCCGAGATGTTGCTCAGGTTTCTCCGGGACGAAAGCGAAAACCATGAATGGACGGAAAAGAAACGGAACGATTAATTTGGGACGATTGACTCCGGGAAGTGGAAAAGCGATAGGAAAGGTCGTAGAAAATTTTCCCCTTTTTTTGGGAGCGAGTTTAAACGAAAAGTTTTCTACCCCTGGTTAGGATGCGACGAATTCCAGAAATGTTTTTCTCTGTCTCCTGATTTGCTTACTCTCAGCGTGTCGTTTGAACCACCGTACTTTTTCAACAAACGTTAGCTCTCCATCGTATTTGTGTTATCATTTTCTTGAATGGTTCCCGAAATTATTGTAAAATTTAATTAAAGCAGTCCTCCAACTTGCTGCAATTAGAAGATGCCACCCCTTCGCTTGGATTGGGAGGAAAATATCAACCACTGATTTTCAAAAAAGGTCACCAAACTCTCTAAAGGCCCTAGAGGACTAATCAAATGAGATGCCATCCTGCTTGCCACTAATAATAACATTTCTCTGATGAAAGAGCACTCAAGATTTAATTTAGCGCCAACAACTTCCGCCGGGACAACAATCTTCGTCATATAATTACTGGTATCCTTAAAAATGACCACAAACCATGTGACAACAGTGCTTTTGCTGGACATAGAAAAAATACCTCAGGACAACAATGTCCCATAAGAAATAATACTCAAGCAATGATGAAGCAAAATTGGAGAAATAATACCCCGTGGGACAGTCCTTGTCCAAAAAAATAGAACAAAATCGCCATCGTCACTGTAAGTTGAAACCAGCAAATTAACGCACCGCGTTATGCAAAATGTTTCCTGAACTGAAAAAGCAAATACCTGTAATATTTAAATAGAACGTTTTCCGCTCACCGTCACCTTTATTCACCTTTTCCAAAAACATACCTGTAAGAGTACTTGTAGACGCCCTTGTCCAGCGAGAGGGACGTAAAGCACAGGCCATCGGTTTCGCACACGTAATTTTGATCCTTGCAAATGTCGCAGTGACATTTGAGCAGTTCTGGAAAGGTAAATCGAAATGGAAGCAAAATCATTTAGGAGTCAGTTCAATAACAGACTAACAAATTGAAAACAAACAAATTTAAGATTAATGGGTCTAGGTTCTAAATTCGGCTGTTTTCCTTTTCCTTCTGAAAATTGATTGAAATGTTTCATGTTGTCATTTTTGTCATTTTTGTCATTTTTGTCATTTTTGTCATTTTTGTCATTTTTGTCATTTTTGTCATTTTTGTCATTTTTGTCATTTTTGTCATTTTTGTCATTTTTGTCTTTTTTGTCATTCTTGTCATTCTTGTCATTCTTGTCATTTTTATCATTTTTGTCATTTTTGTCATTTATGTCATTTTTGTCATTTTTGTCATTTTTGTCATTTTTGTCATTTTTGTCATTTTTGTCATTTTTGTCATTTTTGTCATTTTTGTCATTTTTGTCATTTTTGTCATTTTTGTCATTTTTGTCATTTTTGTCATTTTTGTCATTTTTGTCATTTTTGTCATTTTTGTCATTTTTGTCATTTTTGTCATTTTTGTCATTTTTGTCATTTTTGTCATTTTTGTCATTTTTGTCATTTTTGTCATTTTTGTCATTTTTGTCATTTTTGTCATTTTTGTCATTTTTGTCATTTTTGTCATTTTTGTCATTTTTGTCATTTTTGTCATTTTTGTCATTTTTGTCATTTTTGTCATTTTTGTCATTTTTGTCATTTTTGTCATTTTTGTCATTTTTGTCATTTTTGTCATTTTTGTCATTTTTGTCATTTTTGTCATTTTTGTCATTTTTGTCATTTTTGTCATTTTTGTCATTTTTGTCATTTTTGTCATTTTTGTCATTTTTTGTCATTTTTGTCATTTTTGTCATTTTTGTCATTTTTGTCATTTTTGTCATTTTTGTCATGTTTGGCCTTTTTGTCATTTTTGTCATTTTTGTCATTTTTGTCATTTTTGTCATTTTTGTCATTTTTGTCATTTTTGTCATTTTTGTCATTTTTGTCATTTTTGTCATTTTTGTCATTTTTGTCATTTTTGTCATTTTTGTCATTTTTGTCATTTTTGTCATTTTTGTCATTTTTGTCATTTTTGTCATTTTTGTCATTTTTGTCATTTTTGTCATTTTTGTCATTTTTGTCATTTTTGTCATTTTTGTCATTTTTGTCATTTTTGTCATTTTTGTCATGTTTGTCATGTTTGTCATTTTTGTCATTTTTGTCATTTTTGTCATTTTTGTCATTTTTGTCATTTTTGTCATTTTTGTCATTTTTGTCATTTTTGTCATTTTTGTCATTTTTGTCATTTTTGTCATTTTTGTCATTTTTGTCATTTTTGTCATTTTTGTCATTTTTGTCATTTTTGTCATTTTTGTCATTTTTGTCATTTTTGTCATTTTTGTCATTTTTGTCATTTTTGTCATTTTTGTCATTTTTGTCATTTTTGTCATTTTTGTCATTTTTGTCATTTTTGTCATTTTTGTCATTTTTGTCATTTTTGTCATTTTTGTCATTTTTGTCATTTTTGTCATTTTTGTCATTTTTGTCATTCTTGGCATTTTTGTCATTTTTGTCATTTTTGTCATTTTTGTCATTTTTGTCATTTTTGTCATTTTTGTCATTTTTGTCATTTTTGTCATTTTTGTCATTTTTGTCATTTTTGTCATTTTTGTCATTTTTGTCATTTTTGTCATTTTTGTCATTTTTGTCATTTTTGTCATTTTTGTCATTTTTGTCATTTTTGTCATTTTTGTCATTTTTGTCATTTTTGTCATTTTTGTCATTTTTGTCATTTTTGTCATTTTTGTCATTTTTGTCATTTTTGTCATTTTTGTCATTTTTGTCATTTTTGTCATTTTTGTCATTTTTGTCATTTTTGTCATTTTTTGTCATTTTTGTCATTTTTGTCATTTTTGTCATTTTTGTCATTTTTGTCATTTTTGTCATTTTTGTCATTTTTGTCATTTTTGTCATTTTTGTCATTTTTGTCATTTTTGTCATTTTTGTCATTTTTGTCATTTTTGTCATTTTTGTCATTTTTGTCATTTTTGTCATTTTTGTC
>NW_026598186.1:0-50000 GCF_029784155.1 Uranotaenia lowii | reverse complement strand
GGTTGCTTATACAGTACGTATACCCGTGTAAAAAACCCTGATGTATTTAGTATTATTTTGGTTCACCTCATTTTTCAACGAGTAAGACAATTAAGTTTCGTCAAATTCTGGGAAAGCAACGCCGACGTTTGTGGTTTTAAATGATGTCATATTTCCATATAAACTTGAACCTCGCTGAGCGACTCCTTAGTGTTAACAGTTAACCAAATGAGCTGAAATTTGGCATTGGGCCTTCTGGCTTGTCAAGGAACGATTTCAGCTTCCAAGTTTTTGATTCCGGACCAAACCCCTTTTTTGACCCCCTAACGGCTACTGCCTCCAAAGAACCACTTTTGGATCAAATAATGGAGACACGCACTAAACAACGTTATTCTTATTGCAGGTCGCCGTTCCGGACGTAGTGGAGGCCGCCAAGGATGCCGACATCCTGATCTTCGTCGTGCCCCACCAGTTCATCCGTGGGCTCGGCACCCAGCTGCTAGGAAAGATCAAATCCACCGCCGTCGGTTTATCCCTTATTAAGGGTTTCGACGTTGCCGAGGGCGGTGGCATGAAGCTGATCTCGCACCTGATTACCGAACATCTGAAGATCCCCTGCTCAGTGCTGATGGGTGCCAACCTGGCCAACGAGGTTGCGGAGGAAAAGTTCTGCGAAACCACCATCGGCTGCCGGGACATGAAGATCGCCCAGACGCTGCGGGATCTGTTCCAGACGCCCAACTTCCGTGTGGTGGTGGTGGACGACGTCGATGCGGTGGAGATTTGTGGCGCCTTGAAAAACATCGTTGCATGCGGAGCCGGCTTTGTGGACGGTATGGGCTCGGGTGATAATACGAAAGCAGCTGTCATCCGGTTGGGTCTGATGGAGATGATCAAATTTGTGGATGTGTTCTACCCGGGCAGCAAGCTGTCGACCTTCTTCGAGAGCTGCGGTGTGGCCGATCTGATTACCACCTGTTATGGTTTGTTGATCGATCAATTTGTGATTTTAACCAGTTAATTTGAAGGTTTTTAAAATTTTAGGTGGTCGTAACCGCAAGGTATCGGAGGCGTTTGTCAAAACCGGCAAAACCATCAAACAGCTCGAGGATGAAATGCTTAACGGACAGAAACTGCAAGGACCAATCACGGCTGAGGAGGTCAACTTCATGCTGAAGAGCAAATCGATGGAAGACAAGTAAGTATTTTAAAGTCTGGAGAAGTGGCCCTCATTTTTAAAATGATTGTTTGTATCTTAGGTTTCCCCTGTTCACGGCCATCCACAAGATTTGCACCGGTCAGATCAAACCCGAAGGCTTCCTGGATTGCTTACGCAGCCACCCGGAGCACATGTAAGTCTGCACCCATCTACACATCCACACACACGGTATCATCATCCTGTTCCGTGAACTCCGTTCTGTTGTTTTTTTCTCTTGTCTCTGTTAACACGTATTTTTCCTATACAATTCTGTTTTCGGCTATTAGATTATTATGTTTGTTATACATTTTGCGCCCTCATTTTTTGAGATACTTACCTAGATTATTACGCAGTTAAAGAGTGAAACATAATTGTAACTCACATCACACAGACCCAATGAGAACGTTTAGCAAAAGTTAAGACAGTTGATAAAATTAAGAAACAAAATTGGTAAAAGAACGGCGTTAAATTAGGCGAAGGGTTCACGCTTGTGTGTGATGTGTGGTATAAGATAGAATCATATCGATTATTTAGAGTTTTGTGAGTGCGTAACCAAGCCATTTTTGTTGTGTGTTTTGTAAGGGACGTACGCCCTTTTGAAAAGTGAAATCGAAAATTTACATTACATTATATTTATTTGTAACTCGTGGAATGTTGAAGCAAGAATGCTAGCGTTTCTATAGTGTTAGATTAACGCATACACCTTTACATCGTACAATCACAAAACAACTGTTCACGTGCAATAATTTACGTAGAAGTACGTTTAGCTAATTATAACGATTTGTTCTTGTTACAACCTATAAGCGATGAATTCAGTTGAAACTCAACTCAGGCAGAAAAAAAGGGATTAGAACGTATTCTATATTCGGATGAATGTAAAATTTACTGGCCATATGAACCCGATTTGTGTTAATTTTTGTTATATCTAATATTGCGTGAAGAAAAGGAGATGGTTATAATATATATTTGTATACACGGTTATCAAATAACAAAGAAGAGTTGATGTTTAACCTAGAGTGTGTCCATTAATCGTTAAATTATGAAAGGAAAAATTCATGGAATTGATCCCGCGCACTCTCGTAGCTGTGGTTAGTAGTGGTTTGGAAAAAAAGACACTTCCCCCCTTCCTCGATCAGAAAGTAAGAAACATTCGTTCGCATACACAATAGTCTTTACTGATTGGCTGTAAAAATAGAGTACAAAATAAAAAAAAACGTTTTTGTCGAAACTGCACTAAAAACGAACTGGTTTCTTTCTGTCTCTAAGCTATTGAACAAAGTTTTACCATAAGTGATAACAGACCGTAACTAAAAACTGTGTTAATGTGTCCTCCCTTTTTCCAGACTCGAAGCCAGACACTTGCTGATGTTTTGAAGATGCCCTTTCATATATTAAGCAATATCTTTTTGAATGCGTATGGTATTTGTTGCTTTGCATGTTACTCAGAGAGCACCCAAATTTTCGTTCTTGGAAACCTTTTTTGCGCTAAGCTGGTATGGTCATTAAAATCATCTAGAATGCTGTAGTTGGATTGGATTTTTTTATTTTAAATTTAAGAAAACTTTTCTATAGAATGTCATTTCGATCACAAAGTCTTAGCTAAAAAGAGTACTAAGGTAGACATTCTATCGTAAGGTTATATTTAACCGATTTTCATACTTTCTTCCAAAAACTACATCATCATTATCAATTCGTTATTTTTTTTTCTCCGTACACTTTTAGGAAACGACGGGCTAAACTCTAAGTTTCATGACTAATCTATAGCACAATCTACACACATCCCAAAACGCAAATCCCAGACCGCGAAACGGCTTTACAGATATAAAGCGAAACGAAGAACGAATCGAAAAATGATCGTGTATCATTCCAGACCGGAAGCTCATGTACCATTTCTTTTGACTGAATGGAGTTCAACGTTCAGAAAATAGTTGATCGCCAGTCAAGGAAATGGTTCACGATTTCGTTCGGTTTAGATCCATTACTTTTAACAGTATGATTCCTTGCGACATTTGCAATCAGTCAAAGATAAGATCTCAAAATATTTTGCATTTGTAACCATTTTTATTAATAATTGTTCAGGCTTCCTAAATCTAAGTTTTACAAGCAAAAAAAAACATTAGGCGCATGTCACTCTAGTTGCTACGTATTTTGTGAATTTTAAGTAAAAACCAAACAAAAAAGCAATACAAATAAATCCCCATTGGTCCTCAATTGGCTGTTGTTAATTAAGAGAAATTTCATTCATTTTGGTTTTTATTTTTTTTGAGTATCGTTTGAGTAACATCTTTTTATGTTCTTCGTATCACTCGATTAAATGTAGTATGTACATCCCAGTTACTATCCGTTTAAGTGTTTGTTCAAACTTTGTTTATGGTAAGTTTATTTTATTTCGTTTTTCTTCAACTTAATCAAACTTTCTTCAACTGTTTGAACATGTGTCAATTCTTATTCTATTGATCCCCTCTCTTCCTTCGTCTTTTTTGCAGGCAAACCTTTTCTTAATTCTCCCATAAAAAAATCTACTACACACGTTGCCCCACGCCATAGAGAGCTTATCGTGTCTATCCGTAGTTAGACTCAATGTGTCAAAGAACATCTGACGAGTAGAGAAAGTCACTGTTTTGCAACTCGTTGTGTGATTTAGTAGCAGTAACCAAAATCTTAAATAGAAGAAGTCACACAAAACTCACCACAAAAACACACCACCTTCACAGATCTAAAAACAAAATATGCATACTACTCTAGTCAAAAGAAAAAGAAAAAAGCAATCTGCTCAATATCCGAACGTATAGGAATCAAACTATTGTCTTTCTCCGGATAAATTTAAGCCTAACTACACAAAAGGTCCAGTTTGATAGCAGAAGAAAAACTTTCCGCCGCAAATTCACAGCCCCCCTTAAAAGTATGCCTTTACCAGCAGCCTCATAAGATCCTCGGAATATTTTTCGGTACCCCTACCTATTTATAACATTTAACCTAATGAAGGCATCTCGCGTGTGTCCATCAACGATATGGGTAACCTTCCTTCAATCGGGAAATTGTTTGTACAAAGCAGAAGTATTCGGTGATATTTTTTACGGATTTTTATTTCGGACTAAACCGCGTTGTTTCATCTATACATAGTTGTTTGTAAATATAACGCGAGAATATCTAATCGGAGTTTTACCGAAGCAACAGACTCTAGATGTCCAGTTTAAACAAAAAAAAAACGAGTAAGATAGCAAAGGTTTTTAACGGACCCCAGAACTACATATATTGATGTTTCGCGAACCGAACTATTGAGAATATTTGGAATATATTAGAGAGTCATATCATCTGCGGTTGGTTTCATCTGTTTGAATCATGTCCGAAAGTCCTTGTTGAAATTTTTCTTTCGTTTTGAAACTCAGAATTTTTTTCAACTTTTTACTTTTTCTACTATTTAGCTGCTACTTTTTCCCTTTTCTATATCTATCTCTCAGATTCCTTCGATAAAATCTTCGCTTCAATTTTCTCTGGACAGCCAAGTTCATAGGGTTTAGGTCAGGAGAACTCACCGATCGCTCCGAGCTCGAAATTAATCCTCAAATTATTTTTTGCAAACCAAAATTAGATTTTTCTCCTTTGGGAGAAATGGGGACGTGTCCACGGTTCGACAACATGCTGTAGAACTAGCCTCGGACCGTAAATTGATTGATCTTCACCTCTTCAGGGTGTTCGGTTGATCTTCACCACCTTGTTGACCTTCAAGAAAGTATATTTATCGCCTGCACAGGTTCATGATCTTTCTGGCAACCAAAATCTGTAGTTCTGTTTATTTACGAAACGCTGTACTTCGAAAAGTTTATCATTAGAAAACACAATATTCTGAAATCGGAATAGATCAGCTGCTACTTTGCTCTTTTTATCCGTTCTTGCTTTTGTCAATTTAGTGGTACTACGTCGAGAATTTTTCTTAGGACGCATCTTGATGATCTTTACCATGATAGGTGTCGCCACTGTAGCTTGACGACCCCCACCATATCGTTTTTTCGTACTTCAGATCTTCATGTATCTTCCAAGTGCAAAGCAAAATTAAAAAAACTACATACACGTATATTGGACAGCTCACTAAAAATATCTTTCTGCCTAATCCGAGCCTGGAAGTAGGCAATCAAAGCACTACGTTAAGGTTCGCGGCAATTTTTTCCCGAAAAACACTTGATTACATCATTAACAAATATATTTTTCGATAGCTTTGACATATTGCTAACAAAGGGACAAGGTGTTATTGAATTCGGTTTTGTACGCTTTGTAATAATCACTGTTAGAATTATGTAGCGGTTCAATTGCTGGACCCTGTATACGAAAGATCTAGACGAGACAAAAAAAGTTTGTATGAGGTCAAGAAAATCTACCGTGGGAGAGTTATGAATTATTTTATTGTTGAGGTTGAAACTCTTTGATATACTTTTGATACTCTTTTAAGATTCGTTTGAAACTCTCTTGAGACTCTTTCGAAACACTTTGAAACTCTTTTGAGACCTTTTGAGATTCTTTTGAGACTGTTTGAGACTCCTTTCTGAAATTCTTTATAGACTCTTTAAGGCTCTTTTTAGACTCTTTGAGACTCTTCTACATACTTTTAAGATTATTTTGAGACTCTTTTGATTCTCTTTGACACTTTTTCGAGACTCTTTGAGACTCTTTGAGATACTTTTGAGACTCTTGGAGAAATTTCTAAGACTCTTTTGAGACTCTTTGAAACTCTTTTGAGACTCATTGAGACTCATTTGAGACTCTTTTGAGAATCTTTGAGATTATTTGGAGACTCTTTTAAGAAACTTCTGAGACTCTTTTGAGACTCTTTGAAGCTCTTTTTAAACTCTTTGAGACTCTTTAAGATACTTTTGAGACTCTTTTAAGATTCTTTTGAGACTCTCTTTAGACTTTTTTGAGACTCTTAAAACTCCTTGAAACTGTTTTGAGACTCTTCTGAGACTCTAGAAACTCTTTTGAAATTCTTTAAGACTCTTTTGAGGCTCTTTAGGACTCTTTTTTGACTCTTTGAGACTCTTCGAGATACTTTTAAGATTCTTTTGAGACTATCTTGATACCCTTTCGAAACTTTTTTAAAAAATTATCGAGACACTTTGAGACTCTCTAAGATACTTTTGAGAAATTTCTAAGACTCTTTTGAGACTCTTTGAAACTCTTTTGAGACTCTTTTGAGACTCTTTGATATACTTCTGAGACTCTTTTAAGAAACTGTTGAGACTCTTTCTCAACAGAGTCTAAGACCATGGTTGCCACATGTACAGATTTATCTAGACAGGCACAGATTTTTTAGCTCATTTTTGGCACAGAATCTGTACATACAGAGGACAGATTTTCAAAATTTGGAACAGATTTTTACAGATTTTTGACTTTGAAAAACTGAAAAAAGTTTCTACATTTTGCTTTCATCCAGTTAATTGAAAACTTTGTAGAAAATAAGTCAAAAGTTAGCCTCTATTATTCTGTCGATAGGAGTTCCTTACACGATGCAACAATTGCTTTCCAAACTTGCTACAAATGATTAAATATCTTAAAATAATCCCTGGGGCTTGTGATATAGCTCAGTTGGCAAGTATGTTGTCTCCTGAGCCGATGTCCGTTGATTCGTGCCCGAGAGTAAACATCGAACGCAGTTGTGCCGGATAAGTTTTTCTATAACGCCAACTGCAACGTTGATAAAGTCGCGAATGCCATAAATATGGTAAAACGACTATAATCGAAACATTAATAATAATAATTATTATAATCCCCCACTCGTCAGCTGTGGTTGAGCGCATTTTATCGCAAATAAATGCCAATAAAACCAAAGTTCGTAATCGTCTGAGTGTTGACGCATTGGACGCTATCCTTAGAACGAAAAGTTATTTAGGATTAAACGGCGGATCGAAAAATGTCGTATTAAATATGACGCTCAAAAATCGTTATAATAAAACTATGTACATCATGAACATTAGGAAGTGTTTGTTATGAAAAATATTTTTTAATGTCAGTTTTTTAAAGAGAAAAAATAAAAATGATTTAATAAGTTTCACAAAAAGTGTTTAACTAAAAAACTGTACTATGTGCAATAAAGTATCTATCTTTTTCAAGATTAAAATTAAGGAAACCAAATCTTAACATATCAATACATTGAATGCAGAACTTTGTTTTCTTCGGTACAGATTTTGATACAGATTTTTTAGTTTTCGGTACACATGAAAAAGATTTTTCGATTAGCGGTATAGATTTCGATGTGGCAACTATGGTTGAGACTCTTTGAAGCTCTTTTTAAACTCTTTGAAACTCTTTGAGATACTTTGGAGACTTTTTTTGAGAAACTTCTGTGACTCTTGTTGAGACTCTTTGAGACTCTTCTTTGAAGCTCTTTTTAAACTCTTAGAGAATCTTTGTGATTCTTCTGAGACTCTTTTAAGATTCTTTTGAGACTCTTTTGAGACTTTTTTGAAAATTCTTGAAACTCTTTTGAGACTCTTTGAGACTCTTGAGAATCTTTTAAGACTCTTTGAGATACTTTTGAGAAACTTCTGAGACTCTTTTGAGACTCTTTGAAGCTCTTTTTAAACTATATGAGACTCTTTGAGATACTCTTGAGACTTTTTTAGGATTCGTTTGAGACTCTCTTGAGATGCTCTTGAGCTTCTTTTGAGACTCTTTTGAAACTCCTTGAAACTCTTTTAAGACTCTTTGAGACTCTCTAAGATACTTTTGAGATTTTTTTGAGAATTTTTTGAGACTATTTTGAGATTCGTTTGAGGCTCTTAAAAGACTTTGTTGAGACTTTTTGAAACTTTTCTGAGACTCTTTGAACTCTTTTGAGACTCTTTTGAGACTGTTTTGAAACTTTTTGAGATACTTCTGAGACTCTTTCAAGATTTTTTGAGACTCTTGAGATCTCAATCCATTGTTTTGAGACACTCTTGAAACTCTTTTGAGACTGATTTGAGACTATTTGTAAACTCTTTTGGGACTCTTTCAAGATTTTTCTGAGACCTCTTTGAGACTCTTTTGAGGCACTTTCGAGACGAGTCTCAAAGGGACTCGTTTTACACTTTACAGACTCTTTTTCGAGATTCTGTTGAGAATCTGTTGAGCCTCTCTTAAAACTCATAAGAGACACTTTTGAGACCAAATCAAGACTATATAAGATTGATTTGAAATTCTTTGTTAACTGTTCTTAAAAGAATCTTCATAACTCGTTTCCAAGTCATTTGAAGGTGTCTGAGGACTCTTTGGACTTTTTTTAATTGGTTGTTTGACTTTTTAAGTACTTTATGAAACCCTTAAGAGACTCTCTGAAAGAATTTTTAGAATTTTTTTAAAGGTCTTTTTAGTTTTTCTTTACTTTCTTTTAACTCTTTTGAGGTTGATTCAAAAACTGTTTTCAAACTTTATTGAGACTGTCGTAATTCTTTTTAAGACTCTTAAGACTTTGGTGAGACCGTTTTCAAGACTCTCCCGAGATGTTTAATAATCTTTCAGGGTATTTTTAAACTCTTTTGTTAATCTTGTGAACTGTTGTGAGACTTTTTTGAAACTTATTTCAGCAAGTGGGTCTCAAATAAGTTTCTGTCTTTCGACTACCTTTATCTAGAAAATAATTTAGTCATAAAATTTACATCGAATATAGATTGTAAATCTTTGACCACAATTACAATGGTACTTAAAATTAGGCTCCATCACAGATTGAGCATTCAAACGAAGATATGATTCAAACTTCAAGATGAATTTCAGATTCAAGGTTCAAAAAACGTTTAGAAACTAAAAACAGTATTCGGCATAAACAATCTAAGTTTAGCTCCTTAAAGACTAAAGGTATGAGCCGTTTCAAATAACGGAATTGCGAAAAAAAACATAAAAATGTCAAAAAGAACAATAAAACAAATGATGCAAAAACGACAAGAGCAACAACAAAAAAACAAATACCTAAACAAAAATAACTCAAAAGGCAAAACCAACTACAACAGAAAATCGATAATCAAACAATTGCTGAAACCACAAAAAAGACAAAAATAAACCAATGATCAATATCAGTGGCAAAAATAATCTTTTGGTTATTGAAAAGGTTGAATGCCGAAATACTTCATAATTTCCGAAATTGGAATAATAGCAAAAGTAACCAAAATTATAATTTAAAAATTTGACAAAGAGACAACTAAAAAGATAAAAATAACAAAAATCACGAAAGTGATAGGAGTGAAAAAACTGATAAAAAGACAAAAATGACTTCAAATGTATAGAGAATAACAATAATAATGGCAATATGACATTTGAAAATCTCTATATAATAAAAATATTGTCCAAAACAATAATTACAAAAATAAAAAAATATATATATTAAAAAAAACTGGAAATGAAAAAAAATTAAAATTGAAAAAATAACAAAAATGACAGATTTATTATTTAAATTCAATGACAATAATGACCAATATTACCAATAATACAAAAAAAAATGTCAAAAGGAAAAAATGACAAGAATCACGAAAATGTCAAAACTGACAAAAAAAAAACGAAACATGACATGACAAACAAGGGAACAAAAATGACAAAATCAACACATGCAAAAAAAGAGATAAGAGTCAAAGAATATTTAAAGAAGGTAGTGCCAAAGCAGTCCTGCTCTATTTTTGGTACAGGCTGAGACGTCACAATCACGAAAAATCTGTTAATTTACTAGGAAACTTATCATTTTCGTTGATAATTCAAAGAATCTGCTGGAAATTTATCACTTTGAAAACATGTTTTTGTAGAAGGATTCTTGCTCTTCAAGATCGGTACAAAAAAAATTGCATTTTATAATAATTTTTTCTATAAAATATACCATCGAAGTTAGAAAAAATTATGAATTTTTCCCACTGAAATTTGCAAAACTTTAAAATTATTTCAAAGTCTTCCATGAAAATGTTCAAGTCAGTGCAGTATAAGCTCCTCATTACAATAAAGTGATTAAAATAAAAAAAAATTATACAAAACCACAATCTTTATTGGCATTTTAGTAAACTGAGTTGACATTCATTTATTGATGTTAATTGTTCTACATATGAATTGTATATGGTAAACCGGTTGGATTAAAATCATGACAATTAGTTGAACACTCAATTTCTACCAGCTAGACCTTTTCAAAGCTGATTTTTTCTTCATTTTTGCACGTTTTAGCTCTAAGGCGACGTTGCATTCATTAATAAAATAAGAAAAAAAAATAATACAATAATCAAATAACCAAAAAACTTCATAACATAGTGAAATAGAGGCCTTATAACATAATCAAAATTATATTGGAATTCATTTTCGTTCTAAAACGTGTTTTTTTTAAATTCCTACCATTCTCATATAAATTTTCGATACAATCGTTTTTGTGACGTCACAAAAAAAAATCCAATATAGCTCTCGGCACTACCTTATTTAAATATTCCTTGGATAAGAGTGACACAAATGGCAAGAACAATACCAACAAAAAATCGATAATGACGAAAATGGATGAAACCTGAAAAACGTCAAAACAACTGAAGGGCTTAATTGCAAAATAACAATTTAAAAAAAAATCAAAATATGTAGAAACCAAAATTACTCAAATAACATTACAAAAAGAGTCAACAAAGACAAAAACAACGTAATTGGCAAAAAATTACAGATGAAAAAACTAAAATAAATGATGAAAACGATAATAAAACATATTTGCCGCCGCCTGTGGCGTAGAGGATAGCCTTCAAGTCTTCTAAGCCAGGGGGTATGAGATCGAATCCCGGTCACGGTATACATAGTACACTTTTCGGTGGGTTGGTGGTTTTAGCATTTGTAAGATGCTAGCCATCATATCTTCGGAGGAGGCACGATTAGAGTTAAGAAAAAGGAATCTCTTCGTGGAAACATCATGTTTCATTGAGATCCTGTATGTGTTTGTGTTCGTTTAAAAAAAATCGATCTTGGAAACCGATCTTTTCCTGAAGATCGAACAATCCTATTAAAAAAAAAAATCTAAAATTTCAATAAGACTAAAATGGCAAAAAAAGAGATCAAAATGACAAAAATAGTAAATTTCCCCCAAATTAATAAAACGACAAAAAAAAAAAAAAAAAAAAAAAACAAATTCAAAGGAACGAAAAAATAATGAAAAAGATATCAAAATGGCGACAAATTAGAATACGTTAAAGCGATTAAAAGATGAAAATTACAAAAAAAATACAATTATGCTCAAGAATATTTCAGACCAAATTAATAAAAAAAATGTTAACAAGAAAATTTAACATAATATTTAAAACTGTATATTCCAAAAAGTCTTAACAATATTTATTAGGCTTAAGAACTTATTAAAAAAAATTGAAAATTTTTAAGCTTAACGTAACGAAAAATGGACGTACCATTGAATAAATTATAAAAATTTAATTTCAATTTGCAAAAATAATGCCTACTAATAAACTATTTATATAAAAAAATTATGAAAAAAACACATCAATTTTTAAAACCAAAATCACAAAAAAGAATACAATAAGAGAGAGAATTTTTTAGAAAAAAAAACTTTAATCATGAGAAAGGTGAAGAATGTTCTATGGGTATAATCGGTATAATCCATACATACATACAAGTTTGAAAAAAATACAATGAAATAATATATCTTGTGTTACAATTTTTTATGCTACTATAGTTATTTAGTTCTTAAAAAATGAATAAAAGCCCTAGTTTTCAATATTTTGAAAACAAAAACACTCGGCTGGTCACTCGGATTCATATTTTTCGCCATACCTTCGTAAAGTACCGGTTCGACTTTGATCGTAGTAAACGAACGTCACGCGCACTTGTTTCCCGAATGAACTCCCCTCCCAAAACGCACGTAAACAAACGTTCTCCCTCTCTTTCGCCCTACTTTGGATTCGGGTATCGGGGTAGTGTTTTCTCTTTCTCGCCTGGCTACTCACCACCCATACCATTGGAGAACGGGATTTCATTCATCGTACCTTCACCGTTTCCTCGCAGCTGAGTACCGTTGTTCTGTCATTTAATGAATGAAAATTTTGACAGTTACGCTTTAAGCTGTTCATTCTTGCTGCGTATGAGCGAAAAACATGAGGAGATGAGTGTGTGATATGGAAAAACTTCCAGCAAATCGCGCATTCGATTTTCTGTGTTAAATCTGCTCTCGCGTCGAACGGAAGGTTTTTCACTTTGTGTCCCGTCCGAATCATTATAAAAGAAAAAAAACCTTGTGTATTGTGTGTTTCATATATTTGTAAGGATCTAGAGAAAAAAATTTACTGCATTGTTTTTTATTTCGATTTGTTCCCTGGGGGGAAATTGTGGAAAAAAGTCATGGACAAGTTTAAGCAGAAACGATTGTGAGAGAATATTGTTGCACTTCCTGGAACGGGTGCTGTGTCTGTATCGGAATTCGTAGGAAATTGAAACCTTTTTCTAAGTTACGTGACATACTAGTTACTGGTACTGGTTGGTTCCTCACTCACAATGATCATTGGAGGAGGCTTATCCTCGAAGCACAGCACACGGATGATTAGTTTTTGCTTGGGGGTAATAGAAGGTCATTGAGTTTTTCTCTGTTCTAGAGTGAAGAATTGTGCAACACGGTCCAGCGCGTTAAGAAATCCGTCTAGTGTGGTGTATCCTTCTTGAGGAGCAGATCGCAATCCGTAACCAATCAGGGCTAGGAAAAAATCAGCCCCCAAAAATCAAGATGGCGAGCTGCCCTCGACGTCGAGTGGTAAAGTGAGAGCAGGAAAAAGAGATCCTCGCCTCCTTTTTCGTGCCATTGATGGCCACTGCCGTGTGATCCATCTAGCAGTGAATGAGTGTTCTTCTGTGTGTGTCGTCAATCCAAAAGGCTCCATCGTTCACAAAGTGGAGAGAAGAAAAGTTGTAGAAGAAAATATCGCTTTTAGTCAGTCCGTCACACAATTGTTATTATTCCATAACAGACGAGCAGCTAAGAAATAAAATAAAAATAAAAGTCAAGTATATGGTATATAGTCACACAACACAGTTCTCCGGGTGGTGTGAGTCGAAGAAAAAAAAACAAGTGCATAGAGCAGAAAAAAGTGGTGTAACCCTCCTTGTGGTTTTCCCTCAAACGCGGAGAAGGATTTTCGATTGAGCAAATTTCCATCGACCACAGTTATAATTCTCGTTGGCGGTTTGCAATCAAAGGAAAAAGCAACAGAAAAATATGGTCACCCCTCCTAACGAGATCTGAATGAATCGCGGTGTTTATTGTTTTTCCTTTTCTCCAATTCATACACGTCTGTCTGTCTCACTACAAAGTTTAATGCATTCGACCCCGACGACAAATCAGTGCTGCTGCTGCTTGCCTCTGTAAAGCGTAACAAAACAGCCTACCTAGATGTATTTCATCAATAGTATTTAGATGTGTTAATCAATCGAAACCCGAATCGTTCGTCTGTTATTGCTTCACTCGTGCTCGGATCCCCAGAAAAAAGAATACCGAAAATGTCGGACAAAATAAAGGTAGCGGTCCGGGTGCGACCTTTCAATCGCCGAGGTAAGTTCATAACACCAGTAAATCCCAAATCCATACCAGGAAACAGACCCACGCCTAGCTTAAATCCCAAACTGAGAAATTATATTAGTCATCGCCTGCATCGCCAACACAAAGCTTCGCACGTTTGAGTTTGACCTGATTGAAAATGGAAAATGAAAACAAGTTTAATGACGAATCCATCATATTGACTCTGCAGCGAGACTCTTTCGTTTCATGACTGATGGAATAAAATAGAAATGTATCATTTCCCCACAACGTCCACGAAGAGAGCGAGCGATCGAAACATGACCTTCAACTAATAACAGTTTTGTTGAAAGTACTCTGTACAAGAAAGCTACTTGCTTTACCGAGGCACAACGAAAGTCAAGCACCCGTCTATTTGGTACCATACGTACGTGTTTGCTTGCGTAGGTTTCGGGCTTGCCGAAATAAGATGTAGAAGCTAAACCGTGTTGGGCTCGCTTTGGGTCGGGTATAAATATTTAAACTGGTTCAGGCTCGCTGCTTGAGTCCAACTGAAGGCGTTTGTTTGGCGGTATTAACGCAATTTGGTGCCCAATTTGGTTATTTTTTATGAAATTTATTTACCAACCTAAAACTTAAATCTCAAAAGTTACTGCAACGTTTTTTTTGACTGACGTTTATTTGCATACTTAGGAACATACTTACGTACATTCTGTCCGGAAGCAATCATATTTTTCTGCTACAGTAATTATGCAATTCACCTTGCAGCAATGCAACTATAGAAATATACATGCATGTACTATGAAAATATACGAACATGTACCGTATTAGGCAATCGTTGCTGAGTAGATTTCTTAAGGATGGGGATCCTTAAGTGGATGCACTTTCGTAAGCTGTTCTTAGACAGGCAACGTTTTGTTACGGTTGTTTGCTGAAAATTATTGAATCAACCGCAACGGGAATTTCAAGAATATTCTTCATCGGTTTATTTTTCTAATTTTGCCATGACCGCAGCATCATACTGAAGTTACAAAGCAGATGACCGTTTAAGCTTATGATTAATTTAAAGCCATAAAAAATGGTTTTAGAGCATGTTTTGAAAAATATTTTCATGAAGAAAACTGAAATTTTCTATCGAAACATCAGAGCTTCTAATGTCAACGCCGATGCAAGTTGAATTTTATTATTCTTTCTCTCCTTAGGAAAATCCCGTATAATCTATCTGTCAAAAGTTGATTGCTGAAATGTATTTCGTTTTGTGATCAAGAATTATTTATGTTCAATAGTTACGCAACAAATAACGTAAAATCCTCCCAACACAATCAGAAATTGAAATAAAAAAGTGTTGATCGTGTTCTAAGAATGGAGCGAAACAATGTAAGCGAATGGGTTCCCAAATGTGCCTAGCGGGTTAAATGCGCCTATGCCTGTTTGACGGAACGGCTAACAAGACAACACATCTAATCAATGCGTTTTGAGGGTGATACGATTTGAACATAAGGCAAGTAAGAATTTTATGAATTCACCAACTCAAAAAAAAAATAATTAAAAATCATACAAGGTTTTGAAACCTTTTGATGTAATATTTTGACTTTTAAAAATTATACGTAAAGAAGTTGGGTGATTTTTTTTTTGTTTTATTCAAATAAATTTAACAAGTAAAACAAATTTATGCTTTTATGAAGGTTTCATAATGAATAGCAAGTGGAATAAGAGAGTGTTTTTGTATGACCACATCATGTTTGTAAAATGCCTCGAAGGTCGTGCGAACGGGGGTGTTTCAGGGGTTTAACCCCACCCCCCTACCCCCCATGGAGATTTTTTCCAAGTAAAATTTTCAGATCCAGAAAATTATTTATTATAGTATCCGGAAATTTTTTGATCCCAAAAGGTGTTAAAAAATAAGTTTAAACAAACATGTCAGAAAATTGGCTCGCCTCCGATGGAAGTTTTCCCTAAATCTTTCTAAATCAAGGACATTTAATTTTACTACATTATATGAACTTCAAAAATTTAAACTTATTTTTTTATTATAAGTTTAGAGTCGCGATTCAATAAACCGTTTGTACAGAAGCTCAAATCACTAAAAAATCCTACCTAAAGAATGGGTTTTTATCAGGAAGTGTAATAAAATAAGTTCAGAATTTGAAACCAACCATTTTAACTTCAAAATTCATGCACCGGATAATAATTTTACACATCGTCAAGTTATAAGCCATGTGACAGATGTTCAATAGTCTCAATGGTCAATAGAATTAGCAAAAATAAATCTACAACCTAGCATCCACTACTTTATTACTGATTTGATTATTAAAAAATCGTTTATGTCATTACAAATTTTATGCTAAAATGAAATATTTGTCTTAAGATAAATTTAAGACTCAATTGAATATTTTTTCCTGTTTTCTCAATGCTCAACCTCACTTTGATAAATAACACAATGTCACAAAATTTACATTTTTCTAAAGTGCAAAGAATTTACCAACCTATAATGATTAATTTGGGTGCCCTTAATTCAAATATTTAATCATTTTTTTTCTAATCGTTTTATTTTTGAATTAACTTTTGAAAACAGAAAAAAAAATCTTTCAAGAAATTTCTGCATTTTCTGGCAAAACCAAAAAATTTAAAATAAAGGTTTTAAACTTATTATCAACTTTCCTCAAAACCCCAAATACTTTTAACTTCTGCGAAAAAAGTTATATAGAATTTCGATTTGTTTTCTTTACCCCATTTTGTAAAATACGGGAGTTTTAACTATTTTTTGAAAAGTGTTTAACCAAATTGATTTTTAGATATATTGTAAAAAAACATCAAATCGGTTTGAAGGAATTAACAAATTTGTTGAATACAATAAAATATTTTTTTAAAACTTCCTTCACTAATGTTAGTTATACGAGTGATGGTAGTTTTCAACATTTTTAAAACTGTAGAATTTCTATTTTTCAGCTCCTTTTTCATTATAATCGTCAAAATATTATTCCCTAATTAAATAGGTATAATAAACAAATTCAGGATCAGTTTGTTTCTATTTCATGTAGATTTGTTAGTTTACCAGTTATCAATGATTGAATACACTAAACATTTAACCCAACTTCATTTTTAAACTCATAAACATCATATCTCCAAATCTAGTGGGGACAGACAAAATCTGACAAAAGATAAGAGTTCAGGACGCTAGAATTTACCAAATTTTTGAAGTCATAGGCTCAAAAATGCTGTTTCCTTGAGTAATCAATAAAATTCTTTACATAAGTTTTTAAAATGTCAAGATGTATTCATTGGCAAATTTCCATTCTGAATTGGTTAAAAAAACTTAGCTTTTTCATTTTCATATTATTTTTTTTATTTCCAAAGAAATTTACCGAATTTTATAGAATCGTTTTTTTTAGTTTTACCGAATTTTTCAAGTCAAACTTTTAAAATTTTTGGCAATATTTTTAAAAATTTTGTCTTTGTTTTTATATCCTGAATTTTTTGTGTCCTATAAATCTAAATTTTAATAAGAAAAACATAATTTCTTTGTTTTGTCCTAAGACTCAATATTCCAAAAGACAACGAAAAAATATTCAGAGCTTAAAATTTTGAACTTGAACTTGAATTAAAAATGTTTCACTGTTTTATTATCAAATCATCTTTCTTGAATCGATCATGTTTTTTTTTAATAATCTATGCAAAGATCGTAAAATGGATTCGGGATAGCAACTGTAAAGCTAAATTTTAATGTGCAAGTTTAAGCAAATAGTATATGCTTCGTGCTTTCAATATTTATAACAAAACTGGGAATTCTTTATTTATACATTTATCAGTTTCTTATTGAACAATCCATGAAAACCCAATATCCAACCTGTACGTTGTCAGTTTAAGCTTTCAATAATAAACTGATGATTTCTTTTTAAATCTGGTGTTATATTTTATGTACTCTATTTCTGAGCACTGATTCTAAAGTCCGAAGCTCTAAATTCTGGTTTTATCCGAAATTTCAATTCGCAATCTTCTTCTGCTGTTTCAGAAATATTGATTTCAAATTTGTAAACTAGACTGTTAAAATTGTATTTTGTAGCAAATTTTTAGTTTAGAATAAGGGTCATCGTTTTGAGTAATTTATCAGTAATATTTTGGAAATCGTAATAATTTAAAACATTGATTCATATTGATTTGAATCGTATCTGTTAATTCTATTATTTTAACTAGTTGTACATTAGTTAAAAAATGGTTTTATTTATGAATCGCTCCTGTTTAGGTTGATTTTTTTTTAGAAAGCTTTTTAACGGTTATCAGTCTCGGATTTTTAAGTTAAAACGACTGTTTTAATACAGTCGTTTATACTTAAAAAATCTGAGACTGATAGTCGTTACAAATCCTCAAAAAGAAACTTGTTTTAGAAATCGATTAGCTTATATGTTGTATATTTTTTGTATTGTTATTATTCCTAGCTGACTTTAAATTTCGAACCCCTCCCCCCCATGGATGGGTCCTTCGCACGGGCCTGAATGCCTCTATCCCAAAATAACAGGTTAATTAGAATAAATTAGATTTTTGTCATTAAATCTTCGTTAACACCTTAAAAGAGAATTTAAGATCTCAAAACAGATTTGATAAAGTTTTTCTTATGAATGAGCATTAAAATTGAAAACTCTAACTTTTGTTTTATTCCATAAAATTATTAAAAACATAGATTTTTATAAAACGTCAGCTTTGTCGTATGAAAGGTATCAGTTTCTAACATCTTCAATGAAATTGTACGGAATTATTGCCAGGAAAATAGAAAATTTGCCCAAAACATAAATAGGCACATTTAGCCCGCACGGTTTGAGGTTTGGCATTCAGACAAGGGGATTTTTTTTTATCATCTGACTGGTTCAAATCATCTTCGAAATTGAAAATTGGGTTCATTTCTACGACTTAAAATACATGATTTTTTTCAGATTTGTAACATTTTTATTGTTCGAGTTAGATTTGGTTAGATTTCTATGAAAATACAAAAACCGTATTTCAAAGCTACATAAATCTGTTATTTTTCAACGGAAAACATAAAATCGCACATCAAAACGCATCGAAAATTTATTAGCTTTTCAAATAAAATATTAAAAAATAATTAGGTAATAACTTTTAACTTGAAAAATTATTTAAATGGTGTCTAAAAGTGCCGTCTACATCACCGAATGTTCTGCAAATAATACAATTGTATAGCCCAATTAATCATGCAACTTTCATCTGAAGACACCAAAGTGGGCCATCATTTATGATATTTAGATTATTGATTGAAACTTGAAGTCTTTAAACTTTAAACTCATTCACTCATTCAATTACAGTGTAGCCTATACGGATTATTAGCAGCCGAGGTATGGAGCGACGACTGGAATTGAACAAAGTTTTCAATAAATTTAACGAAAAAAAATTACAGTCGAAGTTTTGCTGAAGAATATTCAAATCGTTTCCAATCCATTCCACTATCTGGAGAGGATTGGTATTGCTGTACCATATCAAAATGTCATCGGCAAAGAGCCGAACTTTGCCTTGCAGATTCAACAGGAGGAGATCGTTGAATAATACCAAGAACAACAGCGGGCCCAAGTTGCTTCCCTGTGGTATTCCCGTTGATATGATTTTTTTACTACTTGAACCTCCTTTTAAGGAAACAAATTTTTGGCGAGCTGTTAAGTCGCTTTCGATTAGCCGAAGAAGTTGTCCACGTAATCTAAACCATTCCTATTTCTGTAACAGCAAGGCATAAGGGAAATAGTCTTCTGCTTAATAGGCGCATATAGCCTGCTTCTCTCCTAATGAAACATTGATTTTGCTGTGCTGAGGCCTGACTGACGTTACACAATCATTAGACGACTTTGATATACTCTTGTTGACAATGACTACAGGTTGTTGGTAAGGATCCAATAAAAATGACTGACAATAAGCATCCAGTGAAACACACATTTCTATTTTAAACAGTCTCTTTTGGTTGATATTTTACCATAATGCCAAGTGTTAGAAAGTTTTGCTAAGCCTTTGTTTTATAATACCAATAAAACAAGTAATGACCCTTAGAAAGGTATCTAAATTTGCCTTCTGCCCGTTGATATTATGGGGATTTCATGCAATTTTCGGTCATTTACAGCATTTTAAATTAAAGGGAAGCTGTCATTTTGTGTTTTAGGATTGAGTCAGATAACGAAATTCGACTTTTACTCAATAAGTTTTTTTTACCAAATACCAATATTTCGGAGGTTTCATTCAAATCCCAATCGTTTATCACATTTAAAAGCTAAACAAAACCCGTAATCTTGGTTTCCAAGATGGCGTTGAACAACTAAATTCCAATTCTTCTCCTTGAGCCCTTTCACCAATTACCCATGATGTCGAAACCCTACAACTTTGTTGAAGTCACATATTCACTGAAAAAAATTTATGTGTAAAATGACACACTCTAGTATTTGATTTAATGATTTTTGAAGCGCATGATAAGATCAGCATTCTTTCTAAATATACTATTTGTCAATCTCTTATATTCAGCTTCTTCGTAATTCTGTCACGATAAAGTGACAACCACTGAGTAAGGTTGAATTTTTATCGAATACAGTCCTTATTGTGAAAAAACTGTTAACGTAGACAACTTAAAAAAAAATCAGATAGCCTTTCAATACACAAAAACCACCAGGATCAACCACCAGGAGAATTTTCTTTAAATAGGTTTAAGAAATTACGTATCTTATGACGTCTAATTTATACAAGAATTCGACCCAAAAATAATCAGAATATACAAAATTAGACCAAACCTTATTCTAAATATATCGTTCTTGAGATATTGTGGAAATAAATTTTCCATTTTTACCTTCATTTGAGGAGTAAATGGAGGTGAAATATCAGCTATATTTGGCCGGATTTGGCATCTTGCCATTACGGTAAAAAGGCCATGGATTTACACGCGTTTTCCCTTGACCAAATTTTGACCATATCACCCTTTAATTTCTTTAATTTTCCTCCAGGAATCAGTTTGAGGAGATTTTCTACACTGAGAATGGTCTTGCAATTATTCTTCACCTATCGCGCGGTGAAGCAATCGTTATTATAAATATTACTTTCTTGAGATATTGACAAAATAAATTTTCCATTTTTATTTTCCCCTGAGATGTAAATGGACGTAAAAACGTTACGTGGATTTCGTGGTGGCGTTTTTCTGAAATATACAGTACACAGAAAAAATTTTTGACTATTACGTGTCACTGAAACTGCAACCTTTAAAATAAATCAACCTGTAATAAACAAAACCTGTTATTTTAAATTGTTTACCTTGAAAGTTAACGATGATTCATTTATTATTATAGCAAATGTCCTGTAAAAAAGTTGAACACTGAAAATTAAATGTCACGGAATTTGTTTTTCGACCTGTAAAATTACGGTAAATGTCCTGCTCTTTTTTGTTACAGGACATTTGCGTTATTTCATAGGAAATATTTTTTGCTGTGTACAGTTACCGTTGAAGTACTTTCCAGTTTTCATTTTATTTTCATCTTTTCAAACTTTTCATTCAATAAAGTACACTATAAACCAACCAATATGTTACGTGTAAATGGCACCAGACCCACTGGTTGACCCCGCATAAATTGTACCGCTTTTCGCGTTGAAGTTGACCTTAGCTTATGATTTGCAAAACACATCCGCTGTTGGGTCTCCCTGTAATAACAGTAAATAGTAAGCAGCCCCAGCCATCAACCTGTAACGGACCTTTAACTACGACGTGGGGATACAAACAACAGGGCATAGAGCGACATCGAATCATGAACCAACCATATATCTACACACGGACTCTCTTTCTATAATATTCACTTTACCGTCCTCCGTCACGTAACATAGTTACATCGGATTCTGTCGTCAGACCCCCATTTTTAGCTCTCTAGCTGGGCTAGGTTTGATGTTGGCATTGGCTGGCGTGTTGCTGACAATGATTTTTTTTCCCTTGGAGCCCTTGATTTCGCTCGTATGGAAATATCGATGTAGACTACCGGTGCCAGTCTACTGACTCGGTACACTTGAATCGGGAAAAAACTCCTGATTCAGCAAATTGAACAAACACAGAGAGTTGAATTTCCTTTATTCTATTTGGTTAAGCTCTTTGATTGGAACTATTTTATGCTAGAGCTAACCGGAGTTTGAAAATCGGAATTGAATTGAATTTTATGTTTATTATATTGAACTTTGTGATAAAATGGGGCATACAGTAGCTAACATTCGCCCTTTAATTAAGACATTTGCAGGACTAGGAAATTAAATTTCATTCTCAAGTAAAAAAGCAAGGGTATTGCGTTATAAAATGATTTTCTAAACTCACATAGACTGTTCACAAGTCAATAGTCTTCAAAAGGTTATTGCCCAGGAGAATCCCAAGAGATAACCCCTTTTTATATAATCTTTAATATTTTTTTTCTGTTATCATGATGCTTCAAGAAAGAAGCAACTGGCAGAAGTACTGTAATTAAACATGGATAAAAAACTCTTCAGGTTGTTATCAAAATTTGTATGGTTGGCTTTTCCATATCACAGATTTTTGGTTGAACCCATAATATTGCTTAATGAACATCGATAACTACGAACAAACTAGCGTTTATATAAAGTTGATTTGGCTGTAGAGGATTTCTCAACCGCTTATCGCTAAAATAATTCAACAGCTAGTAGATTTGACTGCATTTTCCTAGTCTGCATTACAATCTGATAGTTAGTTCTCAAATATCATTGATGCTTGACTAGAACTCGAATTTCGAAAAAGAACTTGACTCTCCCATCTCGAGCAATCAGGCGCCAGCTCAAGTGCAATTGCATGATTTACTACAATTTCCTTTTCCTAATCTTTTTTATTTTTCAGAAATGGAGCTAGCCACCGAAAATGTGATAGATATGTGCGACTCTCAGACGACTTTGAAGTATCCTGTCACACTGGATAAGATGGAACGGTAAGCAGCTTGTTGTAGTTTTTTTTAATTTTTTTTTCGAGAAAGCACCCAATATGGGTGCCTCAAAGAGCAAGGATACAAAATTATCAAGTATGGTATGGTGCACTTCCAAACGCCATTCGGAACCGCCTGTTGTCCCACGGGAAGTAGATACCTAACCTCAGAAAAAAAAGACGCAGAAATAGGTGGAAGGTTAACTGGGGTATGGGGTTGATGAAAAAGGGCAACTACACTAACCCTCAAAAAAAAAAAAAAATGGGGAAAAAGAATTCTTCCCTTGCCGCACATCTATATTATGCCATCACGCGGTTCTTTCGGCCCGAAGATGACGCTACAGAGACTTGACTCTTGGGAGGTTTCTACTCCTTCACATTCTATAGACATACCAGAAGTAGCACTACCAGAATCGGGACTCAGTATTTATTCAACACCACATATACTAACACACACATTTCTGGTTTTCCCTTTTTTATGCTTGGTTCTGAGGGGGTGGCTCCAGGCGGAATAATAATCAACAAAAAGGAAAAAAAACACAGAACCAGAACGACCCAGAAGCGTGCTACAACTACTCCTAGAAAGAAGAAAGGGAATTTTCATTTTCATTCCTAGAAAGCTTATCCGGTAGACCGATTCGTAGTTTTATGTTTATCATCGTTTTGTGTTCCATTTAGCTGTGGAACGCTCTCTCTCCCTCTCACGTGTGCGGGAAAACTCAACGAATATGAAAAACCACTCATACAGAACACGGGAAGAGTGCTTTTTCATATCCGATAGCAAACATTTTTGTAACCTTGAATAGCTGAACTTAACATTTTATTCCATTCTATCTGTATTCCTTTGATTCAATAAGGCAATAATGTATTTCGGAAGTTTTAATCAAGGCACTGTCATAGTTCAGGGAATCTTTTTTAAGGCGTATAATAAAATATCAACTTGAGATTATTCAATATCACGACCTTTGCAAAACACTTATTGAACTGAATTAAAGCAAACGAAAGATTCCTTTAATTTAACCATGGTATCGTGGTTGAATAAAAGGGAATCATTCGATTGCTTCGATTCAGTAGAATTATTCAACCAATTAGACTCACAACCAGGCTTGAAATTTTTCATTCATTCATATGGACGGTGAAATTTATTTTGGATCACTATACCCAAGAAAATATGATCAGTCATGGATCATGTCATGACAGAAATATTCCTATCATGTGAATGAAAATTCCATTCATATTCACGTGAGGTCAATAAATGTCACGTATGAGAAGAGTGGGCAATGAATGAAATTTGGGAACTAAATGGAATCTTTAAAAAAGGCGCAGCAAACACTTATCTCTATTTTCATTTGTTTTAAATAGGGGAGAGTGGGGTATCGTGGGCCATGGGGAAACGTGGGCCACTTTTAATATCTCAGATGTGTGTTGAGATAAAAATCTCAAACCAACTGTCATCGTCGTCGCTTTGCGTGAGCATATATTCCTATATGTTGTTGACTGAAATACGCATCATATCCTTCTTTTATTTATCAAGCAAAAAAAAGTTAGAAAAATTCACTTACATAATTAAAAAAACACCCGCTAATTTCATCGATGGGGAACCTAAAGTGCATAACAAAAATATGCTCATACGCTTATGATCTTAGTTTTGTCATGATCTTTCACGTGGAAAAGGAATTTTTGATGAAACATCAATAAGTCACACAGACGCAACCAATTTGCAAATCGTAGCTTGTGGGGAATCGTGGGCCACACATCTTGAATCAGCTATATTTTTATGTTTTTATACACATTCAGAACTTTAAATACGTTTTACCTATCTGCAAAGTTTTCTTATGCCAAATGAAGAGTTATGAAAAATATTTTGTCCATCCTATATAAGAAATTTTGCCAAACCGTTCGCGAACCAGGTTTTAAAATCTATGCGATCATACACAGCTCTCTTTTTTAATTCATCATCTGAAATTGCTTTTAACAGGGTGGCCACTACATTTTCATTTTGAAATTCCCGGTTTTTTCCCGGTTTTCCGTCAAAAATTCAAGGTTTTCCAAACTTTTATTATCAATTTTCGTGGAAAAATAGCAAAATTTTCAACATATTTAATCGATTCGGTTGTTTCATAACACTCAAATCATTGAACCCTTCGACGAACTCGATTCTATTTTAAGATTTTCATCACATTTTTTTAAATGATAATAAAAACATCCTACACATAAACGTTGGGGCTGTCCCAACGGTAGATGCAAAACACGGTTTTCGACCACGCTAAAACATTTCGGCTGGCACCGGTGGCGTAAATTGCTGTTTTAGCACAGTTTTCGATTTCAAAATTCCCAACAGTTATACGCCTTTGTTCCAAATTCATGCAAATTTGGAACAGGATTTCAAAATATACGACAGACCGATTTAGTTTACGGTGAGAAAATTTTAGCCAACAATGATTTCTTTCACACATGTTTGGGTAACATTGGGTGTGATAATAATGTCTTTTCTATATATTATTTGAATGTTTTTTTTTCGCTTCAACCACCCTATACGTAACATAAATTGAGAATAGATGTTAATAAAACCATATCAAGTATAAATAATAGATGTCACATTATTCTCGATTTTATAAATAAATAAGAAGCTTTTCATTAGGGCTCGACGAATTAGTTAATCCAGTCAGCGTTCTAAAATTTGAAAAAAAAAATAAACGAAAAGAAAATTTTAATACTTTTTCGATGAGGTAAAATAAATGTTTATTGTTATTGTTAATATTGAGAGATTTTTAGTTTCGTATGGATTGCTTGGATTTTTCGTCAATATCAGCATATTTTTCTGTATCCATACATAAATTTGCAAATAGTGAAACAAGTTTTTGTCAAACAAAAATGTCGACAAAGCAAGGGAAAATTTCCTTTGACTTAGGGATAAACATTTCTCTTTTCCTTTTCAATGTCAGCAATAACTTGAAAAAAAAAATCATTCTAACAAAACTTTCTTCAATTGATTCAAAGCAATTTGATTGAATTAAATGAAGAATTGTTTAAATTGACCTTTTTTTCTCGTTGTGTAGTCATTTTTGCTTTTAAATTAATGAAATCCTGGTAGAATAGTTGAAATCATTGTTCTGTCAAAAAAAAATATTCGTAGAATTAATTTTAAGACAATTAACCGTGAAACTCATAACTTATGCAATTTTTCTAATAAAATGGGTTTTTTCTTCTCAATTATTGAGTGTCTGCAATGAAAGTGTTTCCGTTTTAAATTTGCTCCTACACCGGTGGGGAGAGGGTGTTTTAGCCGATTCTAAAATTTCAAATTTTGCTAAAACTGGTATACTTAAAACCAATATTTACGCCTGAACCGTTGCAGGTGCTCTTATGGGTTAAGTCATGTTTACAAAAAATAAAAAAAATGGTGTGTCAGGACTTTTCAATCATTGATTCGTCATGTGACATTCTATTATTTTTTTCATAAGTTACAGATACCAAGTGCGTTAACTACAGCTTACAAAATCCTCGTCTCTGAGAATATTAGAAACTGTTCTGAGGGCGTTCAATCATGTTACTCTCTCGTCACAGTAAATTCAGTTAAAATGTTGTTTCCAGAGGTTTCATATTCAGTAATGAATACATTTTCAAGTGTAATAAAAATTTTAAATAAAAAATCATCTCACTGATTCACAGAGGATTGTTTATAATTTCCCCATGTTTTTTAAATACGGGGTAATTATGAACACTTGTTTTTAGGCATTGTTTGATTAACTAAACTAATCTTTAATGTTTAAATGTGTACCAATAATCATCAAGATCTTGAGAATAAACCGTTATACATGACTTAATCAGTTTCTAAAAATCTGTAAATATGAGATTGTAGGACATGATTCCCTGATCCTTTGTGAATCTAAAAATTGCCCATGGCTAATAAGGGGAAATTTTGTAAAACCATTACTTCTATCTAAACGCAGTGTTTACATTTATCAAGAAATATTGCCAACACTAAAAATTGTTACGTAACAAGAATCTTAAGAGCGTTCATTATTACCCCAAGTTCATTTGGGTAATTATGAACAGATAAGACCAAAAAAAATCTTTGTTCATATTAACCTCATTTGACCCTACCGTTTCCCGGAAAACTTGTCTTCTGTTTTCATCCAAGTTTAAAAAAGATTTGCTTTAATATTGAGAAAAGATTTTTTGTATTGAAAAGGCTAATAATAAAAAAAAACAAATTAAATTTTTTAATCGTTGTTATAATTGTTTTTTATACAATTGAGTTTTAGCACAGTTAACTTTAAGAAACTGAAAACTCATACCTACTGTTTTTTTTTTCTTGCAGTCCACGATCTACTCGAATGCAGAACATGGAAATCATGATTTCTATTTTGAATTCGGACTTTAAAAGGACAACGAGTTGCATCGTCTTGATTTAACATTTTCAGGGATTATTTAACAGCATATCGAAGTTTGAGATGAAGAAAAATTAAAAACATTTATTCAATTCAGATTCACCCATTGTATTTTTTTTATTTCAAATTAAGGAAGTTCAATCTTGCAATTAATATTTCAACAAAATACATAAAGAATTCTAAATAATGATATCTAAATTTAGTATCATAAATCAATAAAAATTAGAAACATTTATTTTTGATTTTCATAACGCAGTAAAATTGAAATTGAAATTGTAATTGTAATTGTTATTTATAATTTTGTAGTTTTAATTGACTTTTAAGTTCACGATAAAATTTTGATTTAAAATTAAAATTGCAAATTTTGAAAGAAATTTAAAAAGGAACAATGTAATTTTTGTAGCAGCCATAAATCTTATAAAGAAAATTTCTACAAAAAAAAAATTATTTCATACATAATTTACACAGATCTATTTTTTTGCAAAATAAAATATTTTTTCATTAAAAAAAATTCCCAACGTTTTTAAGTTTCATTCAGTAGATCGTTAGCTTTGTTATGCAGAAAAATGTGAATTTGATTTCAGTGAAAAAGTTACAGTTTATTATTAAATATATATTTTTATTTTGAGTCAGTTTCTTGGGGTTAAATTATGAACAAATAACTGTTCCAGTTTAATTGGAAACCACCTGTTCGCGCCAATAACCAGCAGCTCGAGCCGTGCGCAATAATATCACAATCAACCCAATAGCAGCATCAATTAATTTATCCCAGCCACACGCATCTGCAGTTGAAACTGCTAGATAGCAGTGCGTGTGTGCAGAAACAGATGTATGTTAATAGCGTAGGTAAGGGAATGGGCGATAGTTGGAAAAACTCGATCCTTTTGTGCACCGTTTAGAGGTAGAACGTTGCGATAGAACCAATAAAGCACCCGTGTCGATCGGTCGTACTTGATACAGTCCATTTGTTCTAATTTGTTGTATCGTTCATTGTTGTACTGAGTGTTGAAAATAAATTATTTTACCGTGATAGTACCACACGCGAATTTAAGTATTATTGATCAATGTTCGAACACCCAAAGGTCTGGGAAATTCCGCGGTTATTCTGAACCAGTGCGCCTTTAGGGATTGGCCCTAACACCACCCTTGTATCAGGAAGAAAAATCTTATAAGTTTTTGCAACCACACGCTAAGCTTAGGCTGACTCTAAGGATTTTTGCAAAAACCAATTTGAAAAGTGTTCGAATAAGGTTTTGGAAATCAAAGCGACTTAACAGTGTACATATTTTATTTTTAACTATAAGCTTAGTTATGAAATGCAGATTACAATAAAAAAGCCATTGTTTTAAAAATTGATTTTGCCGTCTTGAATTTGAATCATTTGTCAGATTCTATCAAATCAAGTGACATTGGGTTTTACTAAGTTTTGATCTAAATAAATCATTTAACTAACATTTAACTAATAAACAGACAACCTTCTTTTAAAAACAAAAACTGATTTGAAATCTATTTATTATCCTTCATTTTAAAGAGAATTAATATATTACCTAGCAGTTATAGTTTCAAAGAAACAATACTTGAAGAAAAATCATGAAGTTTTAAAAATACAACAGAAAATATATAACTATTTTTGACATCATTGAAAAACATTTATGAGCATTTGGTATCAAAGATTTAAATTTCATTAACAACTTTGTTGTAGACTACAAATTTTTTTACTTATGCTTTGGAAAAAATATTTGATTTATTTTGATTTAAAAAAATCCAAAATATCTTTTAATTTTCAAATTTTACCACACTGTGATGAATAAACTCAGTTTTCTCAGAAGATTAGACTACTCGCGGTCTTCGAAAAAGTTTATCATTGATTCGAAACCTTCGATTTAGAAAAGTTCTAAAATGTTGATAAAAAATTTCAAAAATTACCCTTGAATTTCAAAAACAAGAGCTAGCAGAAAAAAATCAAACTGCATATTTGGATATGTCGCCCTCAAATCAGTCAAATCAGCTCTTAAACCCTCTTCAAACGGAAAAACGAAATTTTTTATCACCGAAAAGAAAAAAAGTAAAAATAATCAATTTTATCGCTATATGTTGTTATTTTGTTTAAATACTTTACTCGAAACAAAAATATGTATATTTTATGTGAAGTACTATGCAATGTTGAAACATTTTAACATTTTTAAAGGATTTGCTTAGTGTCTTCTACCAACATAAACACACCCTCATAAAAAAGCTTATGAAAATTCTGAACAGTGTTACTTAACTTATGTTACTTAAATTTCATATGAGTATTTAATTTCAATTTTTGTCACGATTTTCGCAAATTTTCAAAGGAATCTCAACATATCCAAGCTTTAAAAATTTGGAATTCGAAATTTTTTGGATAAATTATGACCAGTTATCGATAAATGTTAATTTTGAAAGAACAACTGGAAAAGAATGTTTTGGACCCTGTAATGGTATTTTTTAACTCTGGAATTAAACATTATCACTCGAAAATTGGAATACTAGCATTTTTTTTAAAATTTCCAAATTTAAAACAAAAATTTAACTTTGATTCGTTTGTTTTTACAAGATTGATAGTTTTCTTAATGAATCAAGATGTGCGATACTTGAAAAAAATTTAAGAGACTTCTGGGAATTCTCATCTCTTTTTTTGAGGCAGTTTTAAACTCTGGGTTTCGGTAAAATTTGTGATTTTTTTTTTCAATTTAGAGGGGTAATTGAAGAGAAATCAGAGAAGTTAATAAATTTAAAAACTTATGAAATTCCTTTGAACTGTTCAATTCTGTCTTGGAAATTCAAATTATTATTCTGAATTTTGAATTTTGGATTGAATTGCTGATCTTGGAACCAAAACTGAATTTCGGTTTCCTTTTGTCAATTTTCCCGGTTTTGGGTCTAAATTCCCGGTTTTTTCCCGGTTTTCCCGGTTCGATTTTCAATTCCCGGTTTTTTCCCGGTTTTCCCGGTTCTGTGGCCACCCTGTTTTAAATAACGAAATGAATTAGGAAATCACAGTTTTGGGTCAACTTATAAACTTTGCATGTTATTTGGTCAATTTGGATTTGGTGGCCCACGATTCCCCACAATTTTTCAAAATCCCAAAAATATTGCTTTTTTATAAACAGTCAGAATTTGGGGAAAATAACTTATTAAAATTTAAAAAAAAAATACCTAATGATACCTTGAAAATGTAGAAAACCATACCGTTTTTTATTTTCATTTTATCTTTTATAATAAAGAAGTTATGGAACAACGAAAAAAAGTGGCCCATGATTCCCCACTCTCCCATACTATTGCTAGTTAGCGTTTGTCATACTACAGCATATTGAAAATTCGCTTGACAAACGAAGGTACCAAAAATTGCACTGGTGATCCATCTCATGACCAGTTTTAACCATCATGTCATGACGAAATATTTGAGATCTCAATGATCGATGACATAATGGAAAAATCTTTCTTTACATAAACAATCATTCATAGCATGCTTTCATTTCGAAAAAATTCTAAACTAACGACATGTGAGAAAAAATGGGTCACTAGTCGCAATTTTTGGCTCATGACTATGATATAATCCCGTCCCTGCTCACAACACATAATAGACTTATTGAACAACCTATCCTGTACAACTGTGTTTACATTTCGGCTCGAACTCATAGACTTCGGCTCAGAAGGAAACTGACTTGCCAACTGTATAGCACAACACAACAGGTTGTCCTGGTTCGATTTAAAAAAAAAAAAAAACAATTTACTCGATAAAATTTCAAAAATTAAATTTTTAGACCGTTCATATATCTGTTTGTCCCTATTATTTTTAGAATTCTTAAGTCTTTATCAGAAACCAATAAAAAAAAACTGTGTATGAGAGTAACTTAAATTTTGCAGAAGGAATTACAAATGTTATATTAGTAGTTTAAGTGTTATTTGAGTTTCACTGTGTAAAAAGTCCTAGTTTCTGCTTAGAATACTATGAAGGTGAGTTAGAGCCATTTAAAATCAAAATAAGCTTTAGAATTTTGAGTCCTTTATAATTATGGGAGAGTGGGGAATCATGGGCCACTTTTTTTCGTTGTTCCATAACTTCTTTATTATAAAAGATAAAATGAAAATAAAAAATGGTATGGTTTTCTACATTTTCAAGGTATCATAAGGTTTTTTTTTTATTTTTAATAATTTATTTTCGACAAATTCGGACTGTTTGAAAAAAGCAATATTTTTTGGATTTTGAAAAATGGTGGGGAATCGTGGGCCACCAAATCCAAATTGAACAAATAACATGCAAAGTTTATGAGTTGACCCAAAACTGTGATTTCCTAATTCATTTCGTTGTTTTAAGGGGGGGGGGGGGGGGGGTAGGGTCTAACACGTTCAAAAAATCGATTTTTTTATTTTTTTATTTTCTTATTGTAAAACATTTCAAGAATGTTGTGTCAAATTTTCAAGTCAATTGAAGCAAAACTGTAGAAATCATAGGCCTTTATCTCCTCCTATCTAATACTGCAAGAAAGCAAGAGCAGAAACTTCAAACGCGTTTTTCTCGAAAGCACATTTTTAAAGTCCGTGTACATCGTCATTTGAAAACTACTTATCCGATTCTTTTCAAATTTGGAGCATATTTTCTACATATAAAATACCAGACCCCAACGTTTTTCTTTTTTGTATTTTTTACTTTGGGGAGATTTTACAGGTGAAAATGGCGGATTTTTTCGTGAAAAATCGTAGTTTTTACTTCAAACAGCCACAAAAATTTCATAAAAATTTTTTAAGGTAAATAAAAACGTTGGGGTCCAGAAAAACATCTATTTAAAATATTTTGCTCTGATTTTTTGACTTCAGATGATTCTGTGCTGAGATACAGTGTCCACCGCAAATCCTGTTTTCTAAAAGGCATCCTCGAAAGTGCTCCGTCACCGTCTCATTTTTCAATATTTTTCAACGAAAAAATTACTAAATATTCTTTTAACAATGCTTTGTATAATGTAAAAAATTTGATTACATTTGTTTGAACGATAGCTCTAGAAAAAAATCGTGAAAATGTTGTTTTTTTTTATACCCGTTAGACACTACCCCCCCCTTAAAGCAATTTTAGATGATGAATTAAAAAAAGAGAGCTGTGTATGATCGAAAAGATTCCAAAACCTGGATAGCGAACGTTTTGGCAAAATTTATTACATAGTATGGACAAATTATTTTTCATAACTCTTCATTTGGCATAAGAAAACTTTAAAGATAGGAAAAACCTATTTTAAGTTCTGAATGTGTATAAAATCATAAAAATATAGGTGGTTCAAGATGTGTGGCCCACGATTCCCTACAAGCTATGATTTAAAAATTGGTTGCGTATTTGTGACTTATTGATGTTTCATCAAAAATTCCTTTTCAACGTGAAAGATCATGGCAAAACTAAGATCATAAGCGTATGAGCATATTGTTGTTATGCACTTTAGGTTCCCCTTCGATGAAACTAACGGGTGTTTTTTTTAATTATGTAAGTAAATTTTTCTAACTTTTTTTAGCTTGATAAATAAAAGAAGCATATGATGCGTATTTCAGTTAACAACATATAGAAATATTTGCTCACGCAAAGCGACGACGATGACAGTTGGTTTGAGATTTTTATCTCAACATACATCTGAGATATTAAAAGTAGCCCACGTTTCCCCATGGCCCACGATACCCCACTTTCCCCTACTATATTTTCTTAACAATAACTTTTTGAATAAAACATACTTTCAATATAACCATTCAAAGGGGAATTTCAGATTAAGGTTTTCTAAGAGACAAATTTACAAATTTTTGGATTTCGTAAAAGAAAGTATATGACTGTTTTGCAAATTTTTATGTTGCTAGATTTTACCTGTGTAAAAAGTCATGATATTAAAGTTTTTGTTCGAATTTACATAATGATAAGGTTCATAAGAGTAATCTCCAACTTAGTATCGGAATTTAATTTATCAAATTGTTTCTTAAATCACCGTAAAGTGGACCAGTTGATAAGAATTATTAGAACTGTGCAAAGTTTTAGATATTTTTTACGCTTTCTGCAAAGTTGTACATAATAAGACTGCAGCTTTAAATTGGTTTCTGAAAATCTCAAAACAAATTTAAAACATCTACATACACTGCCTGCCAAAAGTTTGGGATCATCCGCTAAAAAACATGCCAATTTTGATCGTTCATATCTTAGCCGTAGGACATAAGGCTATGATCATTTAGTATCCGGGCACTTTATTTTTGTGATAGCTGCGTTAATAGAGCTTGGATATGCACAAATTTAGTAGCGTTGTGTTGGTTATGAAAAGGACTATCTTGCCTATTTTTGATAGATTTTTAAGTTTGCGTGTGTATGAGATATTTACTATGCAAAAAGACATGATAAAAATAATTTTGCACAAATTTGCTCCTTTTGCGCATTTTGTGCCTCGAAAATTCTTCATTGTTGACTCGAAAGCTAATGAACTGTTGATTTTTTTCTGATTTTTTTTCATACCAAATGGTTATTAAGTAAAAGGAACCACTCTAGGATCCAGACGAAGTTCAAATCAACTATCGGAGTGCAACTCTTGATCTTAAATATGGTGAAAAGTTTATGGTTATTTGGGATAACTGAATGAAGACTCCCTACATAATGCAAAAAATCCATTTTCGGCAGAGGCAAAAAGTTTTGCCTGACTAGTAGACACCAAGTAAATAACTAGTAATGATCAGATCCAAGGATCGCAATCTGTGCATCCGGTTTTTACGCAATATGACAGATGTGTTCTGATGGACAAAAAAATTTATGTTAAAACCGGATTTAAGAGATCAATTTCTTCGAGATACCAACTCATGAAAAGGTTCCAACCAGATTCCAATTGCTTTTTCCAGGTGATTTTGTGTAAAATATCATGATTTTGCAAAGGTTTTGGTTCTGTGGTAAAAAAAATTAATCAAAACATGACTGAAAAAAGTGTGCAAAGATAAAAAAGAGATTTTATGAAAAAGTTAGAGTATTTCTTGAAATCATTGATAAATATTTTTTTTTATATTTTTAGTTTAAATGTCATATTAACACCTTCATTTCCTGCATAGAAAGTTTTTCGATCAAATGAATAGTTTTTAAAATACACGCGTTTGTAACTGCCCGGATACTAAATGATCATAGCCTTATTTATTGCAAATCTTCTGATCTCTTTGAAAGATAATGAGCAATAGCTTTTTCGGAGGTATTTTGCTCAGAAATAATGTTCTAGTTTTATACCTTAAACTTAACCTAAAATTAGAACATTTTCAAAAAATCGCACTCAATATTCAAAGCCGATCATCTCGGGATAGGGTGGACCAAATTTCAAAATTTGAGTTGCATTAGAATGCTTATTCTTTACTTCTTAAAACACAATAAAAAAATTTGTGCAAAAATTTTAGAATGTACTTTCAATTAATAAAATATACACTTAAGTTATCGTTTTGAAATTTGGTCCACCCTATCCCGAGATGATCGTCTTTGAATAATGAGTGCGATTTTTTGAAAATGTCCTAATTTTAGGTTTAGTTTAAGGTGCAGAACTAGAGCATTATTTCTGAGCAAAATACCTCCGAAATAGCCATTGCTCATTATCTTTCAAAAGGGATCAGAAGAATTGCAATATGTATGTCCTAAGACGGCTGAGATATGAACGATCAAAATTTGCAAATTTTGTAGTGGAAGTTGTACTTAATAAGACTGTATCTCTTAAATTGGTTTCTGCAAATCTCAAAAAAAATTTTATACATCTACATAAATTTTGCAATATATCTACTTAAAATTGAGCATTAAACAGCTTTAAATTGAAAAAATCCACCAGAACAATTGAATTTTCATGCCAAAGATAATCTACCAAGTATGTCAGTAGATGTACGTAGTATAAACAATTTAAGTATAAAGATAAAAAATACTACAGATGGTTTCTAAATTGCGGTTTCCATTTCTAAACAATTTGCAGTCTTAAAAAAAAGTGGTAGTTAGATAATTTTCCAATAAGACCACGTTAATGAGACAAGTTTATGATCTCATCTTCACGGTTTTTCCTTTGTTTTTTTTCATGAAAATTTGAAATTTTCCAATTACCCTACATTTTGACTTAGGGTGGGTGTGCCTAATTTAGGTTTTTAATAGCTAAGTTCCAATTTCTTCTCTGGAGTCTGTTAAGGTTTGAAATAATCATTTTAAGCTTTAATTATAGAATATTAACATGTTTTGTATATCGATGCTCCTAATTTGGTACAAATTGTTCCTAATTATGGACATATGAGAGAATCTGATCAGGATTTTGCATATGGTTCTGCTTCTTATTATTTTTATGAGAAAAATCTTAAAACTTATCTTTTCATCATGGTTTGTATGAATTTTTTTGGAATATGAACAGAAAAACGGGTCTTTTAAAATCATACACGATATTCGTTTATGATTGTTTTAAGAAAAGTTGTGTATGTTGAGTCACTCTTTGCCATTTTTCCAAAATTCTTTTATTTCTTCTCAACTATATTTTCATTTAACATAGTAGAAAATTCAAAGTAACGGATACAACTAAGCATATTACGTATTTTATTCAATTTTTTTTAAATATTTCATTTTCGATTCTTTTCTCGTTGAGAAGCTCTCTGTAACTTTTCGTTTTTTCGTTTCTGTAAACTGTTTCGGTTGGTTTCCTATTCTTACTTTTTCCAGAGTCTCTTTTCAATCCTTTGTTTTTTCCTCTCCTATTTTCTTTTTTTCCGCATCCATTGCATTTGTGAATTTCGTCAATGCGGGTTCTAGCTGATAGAACAGGAAAATATTTTTTCTGTAGCTCTGATTTTTTAACTTAATTTGACTAACTATTCAACTTATTTGCCGTACATCACTAACTCAACACACAATTTTATTGGTATTATATTAATTTTAACGATTTAAAGTAATGAATATTCCTCATAATTATTTAGATTGTTTAGGTATCCGAGAAAATAATTTTATTTCAAAATATTTTCTCAATAGCATTTTCACGAATTTTCCTTGAAGCCAATATAAATGTTACATTGAGTTTAATTACTCAATGTCTTCCGTAAGAGGATATTACCAATAATTTGTTTTAGTAAGTTGTTGGCAATCAGCAGAATTGTTAAATTATCTCCTAATTCGTTATTTTCGTTGTCGTCAATTTTTTTCATACACTTTTTACAAACAATCGAATACTAATCAACATATTTTAAAAGTTTTCCCCCAATTGATTTAGAGCATATGATGTGATCAAATGACAAAAGAACAAGTTCTGATAGCGTTAAAACTTCCGCAGAGTTTTTTTTACCTTTCGAAACATACAAGTGGATTTCATATTCGAATGAAGATTTCAGATAAAAGTGAGCAAGATCTGGAAAATTTATCAACTATTTTAAGACGGATTTTCAATAATCAGTTATCTAAAGGACTGTTATTTTTATACATTTACAGACACCCTTTATACTTTTTTATAAATAAAAGATTTTTCGAAAGAACTTTTTTTAGAAAAGCGTGATAAAATCTAGCGTGAATTTGGCGAGTAGTGATACACTACTTTAAGATAGACTGAGTCGATTTGGGGTCATTTTTGAATTCCTCAAACCCTGGGGTTTAAAATGCTTCGTTTTGGTTCAAAACTCATCCAAGATTTTTTTTACTAAAAAATCATCATAATTTTGGTTTCTTCTGTGGAGCCGAGCTTATGGTTTTTGTGCCAATTTATAAAATCTCAAAAGGAAATTTTTCGCTGAACAACTCTGTCCAAGTCCTTAACTTTAAAATCTTATTAGGCAAAAATTTATAAACTGTTTAACAGGGGTACTTCTTTTGGAATTGATAAAAAATAAATTCAATTGACACCACTGCTGGGTGCCTAACGAGGTATTGCATGACTACTTTTTGTGCAATACTTTGCAATTTTTTATACTGTAAAGCAAAGTTTAATCCAACAATTTTCATCATGAATGATCATTTTTGTTAGATTTATTCATCCTCAAGCTGATCGTGTCGCTTTTTTGCACTAAAAAAACTACAAATCCTCAACTTTTTCTAGCTTTTTTTGGATTTGTGCATAAATTTCACTGTAACAATCGAACAATTCACATACAAAATGCAAAAACCAAGTCATTTAGTGTGAAATTTGTCACTGAATTGAATGGTGTTCACCGATCGTTCATGATGGAAAATGGTTAGATTACACTTTGTTTGCATTTCTTTGAAAACTTTCTTAAGTTTAAGGGAAAGTGGGGCTAAATGAGCCACTTGTCGTAGTGAAAAAACAAAAATTGGAGTAAACCAATTGATTTAGCCGACATTTTCCATAAATACTGGAATTATACCTTTACATTTAAAAATATATATAGGTAAAATCGAGCAATAAGGCGTTTAGAGTCATTTCCTCGTGTTTTGTTACATAAAGAATGGGTTTTTTTCGGTTCTTGCCTGAATTAGGTACTTTTTTGGCTCGAAAATCTCCATCGTGCAGCGTTTCAAAAACAACAAACAGTATGAACATGTGTGAAAATTTTTTAAAGTTCTGTCGATTGATTGATAAGATATCAAGAATTCCCGGATTTACCCGGACTTGCCCGGATATTTGATACAAAATTTGGAAAAAGTCCGGTCCAGCCCGGATGCCGGGATTTCGTTAAAAATAGCCCGGATTTTGTCCGGCCTCATTCACTTTGTTAGCAAAATCAAACAAAAAATTCAAATTGAGTAATGATAATCTTTTGTTGTTGCATTAAAAAACGATTTTTAACAAGTTTTATCACAATAATCATGAAAAGTTTTTTTTTTTTGAAGGTTCAAATTTGATTTAAATTTGCTGAAGGGTTTCAATGAAAAAAACATTGTTTTAAGCCTTTTTTTTTAATTTTTTTGCATAATTCCTTGGTATTATCCAATTTTCCCGGATATTGCTTGGATCTTGAGTTGAACATTTTGAAATGAAATGCCCGGATTTCCCAGGTTTATATAGAAAATTGCCCGGATTCGCTTGATCCATATACGTTCGGAAAAAAATTGGCAACCTTAGGTTAAAAGTTACGCAGGGAACATAGGGTTGGACTGAAAAATGGGATTTGGTTTTTATATTTAAAAAATCATCCTACAATTTCGGTAGTATGCGTTCTGTTTTTTTTTTTGAGATCATGCAGTTTGAATGGTAAAAGTCCAATTTTCGTAGTATTGCGATATCTTAGTTCACAACAATAGGGTGGTTGATCTATCTTACGTAGAAAAAATTAACAAAAAATACCATCAGAGTAAAAAGTTATGGAAGTTCAAAGTTGAAGTGACAGTGCTCACGCATCTCATTTCTGAAGAATTATGAATGGTACTTTATATAAAACTCAGATTACCACAAGAGGCTGAAAAAAAAATCATCATTATTTTGTTTCAAGAATCAAAAATTTACAAAAATATTCGCATGAATAGCTCTATCAATAATATTATTTTAAACTGAAGATGAACTCAACTGACAACTTTTCACTTCGCCCTGGAACGGGCATTATTCCGATATTTTTAGATGATCTGACTGTCAGTTGAGAGTAGCATGTTTAACAATAATAAGCTTTGAAATGTGATTGAAAAGGTAATCGAACGGGCGAATAAATTGTTTATCGGATATCTTTAGGTTTGGATAAAATGGAAGCAACATACAGCAGTAGGAGCTTTGCACTTTTTGATCCCTTCTTATTGTAGGAATGAAATTCCTTTGCCCAAAGTATCCAATAAAATTGTACCTTCAACTTTAAGCGAAGGATTTTAAAAATTATCATTCACAGAAGTCAATGATGAAAATCTAAAACAAAACAATCTGAATCTGTGGATTTCCAATCAAACGATCTCAATTGGAATTTCGAGAAAAAAGTTCTAAATTAAAATTTTATCAAACGGTTCAAACAACCACAGGTCAACCTCAACATACCCGTTGCATTATTTATTATGGGGGGCCCCGATTATGAAAGAACTAGTATCGTCACAAATCTGTCACATAAAATCCATGAACGTTCCACGAGTCGCATTCGGAAAGCCATTCCACACAGTATCATTGATGATTCATTCATACTAAGCCGCCCGCCCCAAGGCTCAATCTACGTTGAGTGGTTTTGAACCCGAAAAAAAAATCCTGCCACCACCAGCTCATCCCTGGAAGCAATTCCGGATGGTCGTACCGATATATTTTTGTACGCCGATAAACACGAAGTCTGGTCGTATCGTCCAAAACGACCATCATCACAACTCTTCCGTGCTCATTCTCAGGGAAGGTTTGTGTAGCAGTTGGTATTGTTCATTCTGTAGTTTTTTTCACCCTCAGGTATTCGATCCCACTATAACTCTTGTGTTTTCGAGTGGCCTTTTGACTGTACCGTAACTGTTGGTTTTGCGATAGGGAACCTGCTAGAAAGGCGTCAAAAAGGCAGAAAAAACAGTCCGTCTGCAGTAAGTTCGTATCACTCTCTTTCTTCCTCACGTTTTACATCTACTTATATGTAGGTGAGTTGGCACACGTCTGATAAGACTGAACGTCGGCTATCAACCGACCGACGTTTCATTTTTCTGGAACAGTTACACTAACCCATTTCTACCTGCAGTGCCGTTGTGCTGTGCTATGTTATGCACGCAATGCCATTTTCCGGACTTCGTGTTGCTATATTTTTAAGGTAGATGCACCGGTAGTTGAACTTATAACTTATGCTTTCAAAACAAAGAATATCTCTCTCAAATAAAGAGTTTTTATAGCTCACTTCAGGTTAAGGTACCCTGATACCTACGAAAAGGGGGGTATCTCGAAAATCTCACGTCCATTCACTCAAATCAGTCCCTGTTTGTAGCCGAGTGGCGCACTAGGGGGACCTTTTCATAACGAAAACTGTAATCCCCAAAATGCAATCTACATGTCCCATTGAAATTTTTAAGCATCAGAGAATGAATGTATGCATGGTACCGTTTATAGTTCCTCTTCCTTTCAAGCACGGTACCTTGGGGAATGTTGGTGACTTTCTGTACCCAAAAACGGTTCAGCAAAAGTCATTTGAGTATGTTTTAAATTTCAAGGTTTTTCCCTGCCACTCAGCGTGAACTCATTTTTTTTATCTTCAATTTTTTTACTTTATCACTTGATCACGAGAAGCAAGTGTGGAGCTCTTTTTTACTTTTTTCCATATGTTTCCGTTTGCTTTTTGATTGATTTTATCATATTGTAAATATGAAAGGTGAGTGCACAGTTATTTGAACCCGTATGTTATTGGAAGGTTAGCGAAACGGCCATTTTTATACGGTTAAAATGGAATCTCGTGTGTAGAAACTGTAACATTTAAGGACTTAGTAGTGTTTTACAGTTTGTTTTGGATTTTTTAATCAATATACCCCTCCGTTGTTAAAATCTCTAAATTTAGTTTTTTCTTCTCTTCCTTCTAATTGTTTAAGCACTAAGAAAATATTTTGTATACATTACTAATAAGAACATTAATAATAACTGAAATAAACACGCTAAAATATGTTTTTTTTTTGGTATATTTTATCACGCTCAATGCGCTTGATATAGTGCGCCGCTCATAAACTGCTGAAAATTACAATTGTTTTTTAGAACGATTAATCTTTATTGAAAGTGAATAAAAAGTGTAAAAACCATTAAAAAAAATCTTTGAGTACATTTTGATTTTTGCTTCCAGTAAAAATATGGTAAATGATGATTGTTTTTTTTTTTAATTTAATGTTAATATATAAATCTAAGGTCTGATTTTGAAACGTACCTTATACATTTTCCAAGCTCAAAAACTTACCTGTGCAACATTTCAGCACAACTGGACTGGATTTAGGCCGAAAATCGACTTTCTGGGTTGTAAGTAAAACCACAGAGAACAGACGTACAAGCTCGAACGAAAAATCTTCCAAAAAGTGTGTAAAATTTCAAATGCTGACATTCAAAAAATACGTTAGAAATTGACTTGAAATAGTGCCATCTATTGCGCCGTTCAAAAGTTACAAATAAAATTTTCAGGTGGCCAGTTTTCGAAAAGGCCCAGCCAATAACCAAAAAAATTGTTCAAAACTATCGTTGGAAATTTTACACAAGTTTCGTGGGCTAGCTTGTATGTCTGTTCTCTGTGGTAAAACTGATGGCTTTAGGGACCATTCACATACCACGTGGACAACTTAGGGGGCCAGTGTGGGACTTTTAAAATGTCCTTGCTTGTCCACGGAGAGGCGGTTAGGGGTTTGACCAATGTCTACGGGAACAATTTAGGAGGAACTTGTCTACTAACGAACGCTTAAGGGCAATAACTTCAAGAATATATTTTTGTCAATATTGGTTCCTCTATCGATTTAAAAAGTATCAATATTATGATCACTAAACTATAAATATTAGAAAAAAAAATTGCAACATATTCATGTGGTAAGAGAAATCATTTTATGTTGGATTTCACTTATTTCAAAAAGTGTTGTCTATGGCTAGACACTACGAATTACTTCACCAAAGTTGTCACGAATGTCACAAAACCGTAGCAAAATGACTCAAATTACTTGCACTGGCCTTTGAGTTTGTGTTATTCAATACTGAACATTCTATAAAGCCATTCATGAAAGTTTTTTTGACAAACCAGAATGTTTAATTTAAAGATTCTCAGAGGACCATTTCCTATTAATTCGTTTGAACTTCCGTTTTGTTAACTTCAACTACCGTAGTCAAAAGATAACCAACTAACGATGACGTTTATGTGCAACTCACATTTGTCAAGCCGTAAAAACTGACCACAATATAAATGCAAAATTTTAACGATCCTCTCCGAACTACTAGGTAAATGCTTATCATAGGTTTATTTTTTGAAATATTTTTTAAAATATTGAATGACATATTGGAATATTGTTTAGTCAACTTCAAAAATAAGAAAGGAAGCTTAAAATAAACTCCGAAACTAATCAAAATGTTACTTTTTAAATGCTTTGTTTTTTTCTTCAAATTTTGCACTTATTGAGAATATTTACGGGAGTCATCTTTTTAGGATTTCAAACCTGCTTTTTCAAAGGGGTTGTCCTAAAAACAATTTAAAACCCAAAAAAAAGGAATATAAGTTATAAATTCAATTTTAAAGACAATTTAAACCGAGTTGTAAACAAAGGGAAAAAATTATGAATTTTTATATTATTTGGCATCGAAAAAAAAAACGATTTTTTCAATTACCAGTACTTTTTAAAGGTGAAACAATCGAAATCCAAATACATATATACATCCATTCCCAAGTAACAATTTAAGCTTTATTGTGGTCAGCACAATTTTTTTAGAGCTATAGCATTAATCTTCATAAACCTAAGCGAAGTACTCTAATAAAGCTAAAAGCTGGCTTTTTGGCCCTTTTCTTGAAACGTTTATATTTATTTATTTATTTATTTTTTGGAAACGTCTTCATGACAAATTTTTTAATCTTCGATAAAATCATTATGCTGTAAAATGTTGATCGCCAAAGCTTTTATAAAGCTTTTAGCAATTTTTGTTTTTTTTTTGATTCTGTCAGTTCTCCGAGTTTTAACCATATTATGAGCATCTTTTCAACTGCCGGTATAGATTTTAGGTAAAATGTGTATGAAAAAAATAAAATAAATACGCCTCGTGAAATCTTTAAAATAAGGAAATTTAAATGATATTCATTTTAATGAGAGAAATTAAATTAAAAATATTTCGCGAAAAACATTTTTCAATCAATATAATAGTAAAACATTACATAATGACATGTTAAACATAATGGAATTGATTAAAAAAAGCCTGACAAAATATTTTCAAATACTTGACATTGTGAATCCATCAAAATAGCGTCGATTTTGCAACCGACATGGCGTTAGTCAATTCAATGCTTAATAGCTTTATTATGGTGAGATAAATTACGAATTAACGGTTTTATGAGAGCCATATAAACAACTAAAATTTGGCGTTTCTTTCGCAAGCCAACCAATTACACGCTTAGAATGAGCTCCTCATTTCTGAGTTGTTAATCATTAGTACAGTCAATGAGGACAGACTTTTTGAATGAAATTAAAAAGGGATTGGTTGTAAATGTTCGGTGGAATGATAGCATGGTGATTAAGTCGAATTTCGTTGTCTGGCGCCATCTTGAAAGCCAAGATGGCGGCTTCCACTTAACTTTAAAGTGTACTAAAGGACTTAAAATCGCATGAAACCCCCACAATATGGGTTGGGGTGAAAGAGGTAAACTAAAAAACGTCGAATTTCGCTCTCTGACGCCATTTTGAAATCCAAGATGGCGGCTTTTTCTAAACTTCAAAATACTGTAAATGATTAAAAATCGTATGAAACCCTCAAAATCTGGGTATTGAGTGAAAGGGCTCAACTAGAAGAAATCGAATTTCGCTATCCAAAATGGCGGCTTCCGCTGAACTTTAAATTTCTGAAAAAAGCACGTAAGCCACACAATATGGGTATTGGGTTAAAGGGCTAAACTAGAAGAAGTCGAATTTCTTTTTCGGATGCCATCTTAAATTCCAAGATAGCGGCTTTCGCTTAAGTTTAAAACGCTGTTTATCACTGAAAATCGCATGAACTAAACTAGAGCTAACATGGGCTAAACTGGAAAAAGACAATTTTCGCTTTCTGACGCCATCATGGAATGGCGGTTCACGATTCACTCTAAAATGCTGTAAACGACTGTGAATCTCATGAAACTCCCACAATATGGGTATTAGGTGAAAGGACTCAACGAGTTTAAGTCGAATTTCGCTCTCTGACACCACCCAAGATGGTGACTTCCGCTGATCTCTAAAATGTTGTAAATGGTCGAAAATCTCATTAAAATTTCATGCGTTTTTCAGTTATTTAAGCATAAATCGCCATCTTGGATTTCAAGATGGCGTCAGAAAGCGAATTCGACTTCTAAATACTCGTTTAGCCCTTTCACCCAATACCCATGTTGTGGGGTTTCTTACGATTTTTAGTGATTTACAACATTTTGAGTTCAGCGCAAGCCGCCATCTTGAATATCAAGATAGCGTCAGATAGTGATATTTGACTTTTCCATGTATAGCCTTTTTGATGAAATGATGCTACTGTGCACCCCTTGTAACTACATCAAGTTAAGCGTGTTCATCGTTTTTGGCTGCACTGCCGCGAGCTGACTCGATGAGCGTATGTGTGTTAGTTGTAAGTTTGCCGTTCTCCCGAATATACGTTTTTTATACTTTGCGCCGTGCGTTTTATTTCCCCGGATAAAACAGTTTTCCGATAGTGTCACTTTCCGTTCGCCCAACGTCGATTCCACTACGCACCTGTCCGCCTTGTGTCTAACAGGTTATGGGCCCAGTGGAGGTTTTCCGGAAGTGACTGTTTTGTGTTCGGAATTGTCGCGCAAGTGTTTTTTTCGTTCGGACGCTGGCCGCCATTTTGTGAAATTCAAATTGCGGTGCGGGAGAAATTTTGCTTCGTGGTTTTTTTTTTGTTTGCCGGTGTGCGGTTACGTGTATCCCGTGGCAACAATGGAAGCAATCAGCAAATTTGAAAAGCTGAACAACCAGAACTGGTCGTCCTGGAAGTTCAGGATGGAAATGCTCTTGACAAGGGAGGGACTTTTCCATGTGGTAGAAGAGCCGAAGCCGGAGCCAGTATCGGCAAAGTGGTCACAGGATGACAAGAGGGCTCGTGCGACAATGGGGCTCTGCATTGAGGAAAACCAGTATAGCTTGGTTAAGGCAGCCCCGTCGGCAAGTGATTTCTGGGAGTGTTTGCGGAGGTATCACGAGAAGTGCTCCGTGACCTCCAGAGTGTCGTTACTGAAGAAACTGTGCAATCTGAATCTGAGGGAAGGTGGCGATTTAGAATCGCACCTGTTCGAAGTGGAAGAGCTTTTTGATAAATTGCAAAGTGCTGGGCAGGATCTGGCAGACTCGCTCAAAATTGCAATGATTTTGCGGAGCTTGCCAGATTCATACAGTGGGCTGGTGACAGCGCTGGAGGGTCGACCGGACGGGGATTTAACAGTGCAATTAGTGAAATCCAAACTGTTGGATGAATATGAGCGCAGGAAAGAACGCTCAGGTGGTTTTTCTGGAGAAGCGAAAGCGCTGAAGAGCGGTGCAAATCCGCGAAGAGCTGGTGGGAGCAAACCGGAAGTGGAATGTTTTCAGTGTCGGAAAAAGGGTCATTTCAAACGAAATTGCCCAGATTTGAAGAAGAAAATAAACAAAAGTGAGCCTTCGAAGGCTAAGGTAGCTGTGGAGCGGAATGCTAGTGCAGTGTTGTTTATGGCCGGAAGAAAAATCCCAAATTGTTGTGTGATTGATAGTGGCGCCAGCAGCCATATGTGGAATGTGAGGGGAGTGTTTACGTCGCTCAACGAAGAGAGTGCCCAGGAAATTATTCTAGCGGATGGTTCGGTGGTAAAGTCAGCCGGATGTGGTACAGTGGAGGTGACTGGTGTTGACGGCTGCGGTGGGACAGTTACGATTACTCTCGAAGATGTCCTGTATGTTCCTTCATTAACCACTAGTTTGCTGTCAGTGTCAAAACTGGCATCAAAGAACTTTGAAATGTTTTTTAATCGAAATGATTGTGACATTTGTGACCAATCAGGCAAAGTAGTTGTAAAGGGAATAAGGTCAGGCAGTTTGTATCACCTGAAGTTAATTGAGACTGTACAAAAGTGTGAAAGTAAGCAGCACAATGAACTTTGTCAACACCAGTGGCCCTGAAGGTTTGGACACCGAGATCCGACATCCGTTGATAGAATCGCAAAAGAAAAAATGGCTGCTGGCATGACAGTGAAAGATTGCGGAATAAGAATGGTTTGCGAAACCTGCGTCGAGGGAAAGTTGCCGAGGACGCCGATTCCAAAATCGGCAGAACGGAAGTCAACGAAGGTGCTGGATTTGGTGCAAACCGACTTGTGCGGGCCGATGCAGACATCGACACCCAGCGGCAACCGATATTTGATGACCGTAATCGACGACTACAGCAGGTATACGGTCGTGTATCTCCTCGCCAGAAAGTCGGACGCCACCGACAAGATTATTGAGTACGTCAGGTATGTAGAAACCCTATTTGATAGAAAGCCGCGTATTGTCCGCTCCGATGGTGGTGGAGAATATGACAATAAGAGGCTACAAGCATTTTTTGTTGAGGAAGGTATAAAAGCTCAATTTACTACCGCATATACGCCTCAGCAAAATGGCGTTGCGGAAAGGAAGAATAGATATCTCCAAGAAATGGCAACAACGATGCTTCTTGACGCGAATCTCGATAAAAAGTATTGGGGCGAGGCTGTTATCACTGCAAACTATTTACAAAATAGGCTACTTTCACGAGCGATCGATTCGACCCCTTTTGAAAAATGGTTTGGAAGAAAACCAAGTGTTGGTCACCTGCGGGTTTTTGGGTCGAAGGCATGGGTTCACATACCAGATGTTAAGCGAGGAAAGTTTGACAGTAAGGCTCAGAAATTAACATTTATAGGCTACTCAGGGCAGCACAAAGGTTACAAATTTGTCGATTTGGAAACAGAGAAAGTAACTATCAGTCGCGATGCCAAGTTCTTAGAGTTTGGTTGTCCAAAAGAACAAAATCCTGACACACCACAGATAGAGACAGAAACATTGGTTCCTCTGACAGGTTCCGATTGTGACGAGACGCAGATCCCAACAGGAGAGTCGGAGAGAAACGCCGAACTCGACGATTCGGATGGAGATCAAAGTGAGGAGGAGCAGTTTTTTTAATTTAGCCCCGATTCAGCGTCAGAAGATCCATTGAGCGTTAAGCTAGAGCCTGATGAAATTGTCGAAGAAGTCCCTGGTAGCCGTAACTCTAGAAACCGAAAGTTGCCTGGTTATTTGTCAGATTTTGTAGTGGGAGTGGCATCTCAAGCAGTTGTGGAACCGGTATCGTTTACCGAAGCAACAAAGTGTCCCGAGCGTGATGCTTGGAAGATCGCGATGGAAGATGAGCTAAAGTCTCACAAGGACAACAACACGTGGGAACTAGTGGATCTCCCACCTGGAAAGAAGGTTGTCGGTAGTCGCTGGGTGTATAAGGCGAAGACGAACGAGTCTGGCGAGGTGGCAAGATACAAGGCGCGTCTGGTGGCTCAAGGCCACACACAGCGGTACGGGGTTGATTTCGACGAGGTGTTTGCTCCGGTAATTCGCCATGCTACTCTGAGGACGCTTTTGGCCGTGGCTAGCAGAGACAAACTTGTACTCAACCACCTGGACGTCCGTACTGCGTACTTGTACGGTGAGATCAACGAGGAAATCTACATGCGCCAGCCATCAGGATATGCGGTACGTGGACAGGAGGAGAAAGTGTGTCGTTTACGCAGAAGTATTTATGGTCTCCGCCAGTCCGCGCGGTGCTGGAACAAGAAGCTGTCGAATGTTCTGGCGAAGATGGAGTTCAAACCTAGTTCCACTGATCCGTGCTTGTTCACTGCCGTGAGGAATTCCCGTAAAGTCTACTTGATTGTCTATGTAGATGATATTTTGTTTGGATGTGCCAGTGAGGAGGAGATAGCCCAAGTTTACGAAGAGCTCATTACACATTTCGATATCAAGTGTTTGGGCGAAGCAAAGTATTTTCTGGGCTTGGAAGTAGCGAAAGACTCGGAAGGAATCTTCAGTTTGGGAGTGCAATCGTACATCGAGCGCTTGGTCGTTGCGTTCGGAATGAAAGATGCGAAGGTTGCCCGGACCCCAATGGACCAAGGTTTCTACAAGGATACGACCGACAGCAAGAAGTTTAAGGACATTACATTATATCGAAGCCTCGTTGGCGCTTTGATGTACATCGCCGTATGTGCCCGACCCGACATCGCCGCCTCTGCGGCTACATTGGGCAGAAAGTTCAGTGGTCCCACGGAGAAAGATTGGACTGCCGCAAAACGTGTGGTACGCTACCTTAAGGGAACTGCTGGTTGGAGGTTGAAACTCGGCGGTGTCAACGATGGAAGTCTCGAGGCGTTCTCCGATGCTGACTGGGCTGGTGATCCAGATTCCCGTAAATCAACGACTGGATTTGTGATTTACTTCGCTGGAGCTGCCGTCTCTTGGGCGAGCCGACGGCAATCGTGTGTCAGCCTCTCGTCCATGGAAGCGGAGTATGTGGCACTAGCGGAAACGTGCCAGGAAGTCTTGTGGATGCAGCGCTTGCTCGAAGACCTTGGTGAACAACGAGCGGGGCCCACCACAGTGCACGAAGACAACCAAGGGTGCTTGGCTTTCGTGCAATCAGAACGAACCAGCCGAAGATCGAAGCATATCAACACGAAGGAATGTTTCATACGCGACTTGTGTGGACGAGGAGTAGTAAAGCTGCAGTATTGCCCCACGGACGAAATGAGGGCAGACATATTCACCAAGCCGTTGGGAAAGGTGAAACACCAGAAGTTTGCTGAGCTGATCGGTCTTCGAAGTAACGAAGGGGCACACGTAGAGGAGGAGTGATGAAATGATGCTACTGTGCACCCCTTGTAACTACATCAAGTTAAGCGTGTTCATCGTTTTTGGCTGCACTGCCGCGAGCTGACTCGATGAGCGTATGTGTGTTAGTTGTAAGTTTGCCGTTCTCCCGAATATACGTTTTTTATACTTTGCGCCGTGCGTTTTATTTCCCCGGATAAAACAGTTTTCCGATAGTGTCACTTTCCGTTCGCCCAACGTCGATTCCACTACGCACCTGTCCGCCTTGTGTCTAACACTTTTAACCCAATACTCATATTGTGGGACTTTCATTTGATTTTCAGTTATTAACAGTATTTTAATCCTAAGCGGAAGCTCCCAATTCGACTTTTCCCTTTTACCCAATACCCATCTTGTGGATGTGTCATGAGATTGTTAGTAATTTAAAGCTTTGAAAAGTTAGACGGAAGCCGCCATCTTGGATTTAGGATGGCGTCAAGCAACAAATTTTTCCTCCAACTAGTTGGTCCATTTTACTCAATAGGGGAACATGCCCTATTATGCGCCACCTAAGCGAATCGCTGATTTTCTATGTATTCCACGTACAAATTGTGTAAAAAATGGGTGTAATCGTTGAAGAAAGTGTTTTCTACAAATGCCTATGATTTTTCAGGACTCAAATTGCTATAGTTTCTACAAAAACTTGATTTTTAAAAACCATATTGAAAGCCACAGAACAAAACTGTGTTGCAAATACGCGTCTAGCAGCCGAACACACCCGAGAGCAGCCGAAGACCGAAAACACACCAATACTTACAGACACTTTGACTGAAAAGAAAATCAAAATGGACTAATAGAAATTAAAAAAAAAAATGAAAAACAGATTTTTTGGGCTCAATTAACGCTCTAAATACGATTTTAGACTTTTTGTTCTTTTTCAATAAAAATTGGCCTTTTTGAAAAATTAATGCTTTTTTCAGCCTACTACGATTGGCGCGTTATAACGAGCGCATGGGCCGTGATAGAACATACCTACCCATAAAAAGCATACCTCAGCGAGTTCAGAATGATTTTTTAGCATAAAATCATAGTTAAGATTCTCCTCTATCGATGAGTCAGAAAATATTGTCTTATTCGTTTTTCTCTGCTTGGTGACACCTTATTAAAAGTGTTTTGAAATTGAGATCGAAATGAAGGAAAACCTAAATTGTAAAATTATCACCACACAGGGGCATTTTAAGGAAAAAATCATACTTACCATGACCAATCACAGCATTTAAAACAAATTGGAAATATTTTGCAGGCTTAAAATGTTTCAGATTCTTCAAAACAAGGGTGGCGCGCATTAGCCACATGGGGCGTAATATGAACTTTTCCCCTACTCATATTGTGGAGATATTCATACCACTTCCGGTGATTTGAAGTATTCCAAAGATTTTTATATATTTTTTGTTTAACTCATAAATAACACACTAGACTTATCAAAAAATGTGTAAAAATGGAAGTTCTAAGTCGAATATGTGCAATCTAGCCTGAGCGTGTTCTATTTTGACAGCTTGATCCAGCACTTAATTTTATTAAGGTTTAAAAATCAAGCACTGAGTGGTTTTTTA
>NW_026598185.1:0-50000 GCF_029784155.1 Uranotaenia lowii | reverse complement strand
GAGGATTGTCACCTCGGATGAACTTTGTGAGTTCTTACCCTATTCTCGTAGTCACCGTGGGTGAGAATCGTCGCATTCTGGTGACGATTTTAGGTGACAAATGTCAGGTGACGAAGAGATAGAAATGAAATGAAAAATTATGAAAATTACAGTAAAGCGGTGTTGTTAGTTGTTAGAAATCAATCAAAAAATATACCCAGCAAAGCTTTCAATTATCTATCAATTTGTAAACGACGAAAATTTCTTTTTATAAACGGGTTGGAGTTGAGCAGTTTTTGAGGGATTTCTGCTAAATTTGGCTGAATGAAATTCCAAACTGTTTGTTACCGATAAGTTTTTTTTTTTTTGTAACATCTTTGGCCTTTACGATTTTAGGTGACAATTGTCGGTACCTTTTAGGTGGTGACGAGTAAGAAAAGAAATAAAAAATGAATGATGCTGCTGCAGCCTTTGACTTCGACACCAGTGCTCGGCATTCCATAATCACTATGATCTGGGCTGTGGGCTTATGATTTCCGGCATGTCACGGTGGTACCCAGTAAACATGAATCGGCAGAGAGGTAACTCAAATCGACAGAGGGATCGAAACGATCTCTCTGGCGATTTTGCATCATCGAATCGGCAAAGAGGGACACGCCCTCCAGAGAAACACACGAACACAATCCGAGTCGTGTTTGTATGTTTCCCTTCGAGACGCGTGTTTGCCTGCCTGAGAAGTCGACTGCTATGATTGAAAGCACACACGGGACACGGGGACAAGATGCGATCACACCGTACGAGTGTACGATTCAAACTGCTTTCGCATGGCAGGCAACGAATACGAATGCGTGTATTCGTTGCCTCTAGGTATCTCGGCAGGACAAACCGAATGGAAATATTTGCGTTCTTGGAGTGTCGCCGAAATTAACCGTTTATTCTAAGTTCGGTGACTCAATCTCAATTTTTTGCATGCTCTGTCGATTTCTGAAAGGACGCTTACTGGGTAACCTCGGGGAAAGCACCTAGATCGGCAGCACTAACTGATAACAAAAAAAAAACACGTAAATCGCTTATATCTTGTAAAATTACACAATTCGGAAGCTGTTCTGGCCAAGAAGTACTAAAGAAAAATTACCTTACTCACTTAAATCCGTCTGTTGGACACCGGTTGGTTGCAGCAGCAGCTGTCGATTTTTTTTTTCCTTCTATTTGGAGTTTCCGGTTTCAGCTTTCTCCACTTAGGACGCACAAAAATGCCCGTTTTTTCTCTTAAGTTGCTTGCTGTCACCTTATGACTCGTTGGTGGCCTTTTACGAACCGGAATTCTCACTAACAGCTTTAAAAATCAGTTTGGAAAATTCGAAGCGCGAACGAAAACAAATCAATTGAGAACAAATTCTACCATTTTGACAGATGTGTTCATTCAGTCACTCACCTCTGTCACTTTATCCACATCGACTCTGGGAATAAGGTGACAAAACTCACGGTGACTCCAAGGTGAGGTGGCAATCGTCAAGTCACGCGCGGCGCAGAATAAGGGCCATTGTCCATCGCGTGGTCACGTGGCGGACGGGGCTAAGGTAACGCAGACCTAGACCAATGTATTAGGGTAGTCGTTCCTACCAGATTGTGTTTTCATATTTCAATTTCAGAGTGGATACTCATTCCTGGGCTTGAGAATCCGGCTTCCGAACCTCAAGTTCAGCTTCGAGGGTAGGCTTGAGACTTGAACTTATGACCTAGGTTTGGAGTTCGAACTTCGAGGGGACTTTGGCTTGTTACTTTGTTTTTTTCCGAGGTTCCGGCAGTTTGCTTCAAAGCCTTGTAAGAAGAATTGGGCCTGGCAAGAAGAAGAAGCAGGGAGTTGTGTCTCCCTCTTAGGCTCCGGCTAGCTCATTAATTTAACTAAAAGGGGAATCCATGGTGATTTCCGAATGATATCACGAAAAACATAAAATTTTGATGTTCATTTTATAACATTGCTTTAGTAAATCATTTTATTTCTTGGCTCCAATGGCCCATAGTCGAAATTATTGTGGGTTGGTAAACAAATTATCACATTCGACATGTAACCAGTGCGTTAGTTTACCGTTGAGTGTAGTAAGAATCTTTGTTTAAACTACGGAATACACCATTATGATTCAAGGAGGTGCTTTGGGGAGAAACGGAGAATGATCACTCCAAGATACTGAACGCTTAGAGGCAGCGTGATCGGGTCAACAGAGCGCTAGTCGACACCAGGTAGAGCTGAAGGACGCGTTATGGTAACGATAACCCTAACGCATCGAAGCGTAACAGGACATGATGGGAGGAATTATAGGACGGACCCAAAAAGTTTATGACCGGAGTACGGGGTCAATAGCCAAGCTAAGAAACAGGCTCATTTGGATCCATAAGCTCAAGACATCACCAAACCACACAAAGCCAGTAGGCAACCCAGCGAGTTATCTGGGACACACTGTTAACCAGGTAACCGCCATTTTGACCCCCGTACCCGGCGTCCTACTAATCCATTTCGAATCCCATCATGTGCCTTGGAACCCCGTAATTTTTGGCTGAACAACAACATCACCTCTAACGGTCGATTCACCGAATGTTTACCCTGGAGGCCGCCATCCAGGGAACCGCCAATCCGCCCCATCCAAATTGCGCGTGTCTACCAGCCGATACCCAACGTGCTTCGTCCGTCGTCGCCACAACCCACCAAAAGATCCTTGGATCCCTGTCACCAACCGCCGGCAAGACGCGAGAAGGTAATCGAGCCGACGCCAACCCACCACACCGTCACGGCACCATTGTCATCAGCGCAACACGAGGTAGGCCAGTTTTATCTTTGGGGAAATCCTCATATCGGAGGGAAGTGAACCACCATAAAGCCATTCGCCCAGTGTTACGTTAGTGCTTTACGTTTTCGGGAAAATAAAGTGGGAGTTCTCTTGTCCGAACTAAAGTGTTTCCTTGATTCCGCGATTCCTTATGGGTTCGAATACCAAAATATACTACAAGCTAAATATTGTTACCACAATCCGTAACAACGTCTGGGAACAATTTATGTTTTGGTGTGTCAAATTTGTGAAACAAATGAGTATGAATTCTAATTGGTACTGCTTGTTTCATGGTGAAGATCAAAGTACGTACAGGAATTTCAAACAATTGATTTCAAGCTCATGAACTAATTAGCTTTACACCCATAGAAGCTATTGCTAGCCTCTATGCCGATTCGGTATATCTTTGTGCCAAAAATGAAACCTTATGAATACTGTTTCAAAATTTTGTTCTTTTTAAAACCGTTTTTGCGAGTCTTTTAAGCCAACGCTCATCCCGGTCACGGCAAACATAGTACACTTTCAGTGTATTGTTGTAAGATGCTAACCATCATATCCTCGAAAATGTACGCAAGTGACGAAAATAACAAAAATTACAAAATTCACAAATATGACAAAGACGACAAAACTGACATAAAATAACCAAATGGACAAAAAACACAAAAATTACCAAATGAAAGAATAAACAAAAATGACAAAACAGATTGACAATTTCTTGTCAAAATGGATACCACTGACAAAATCGTGCAAATTCACCATTTTGACCAAATTGACAAAATTGAAAAAATAATATTGACGAACTTGACAAAATAAGCTATACTGAAAAAATTTAAAAAAATACCAAATTGACAAGATTTACAAAATTTCAAAAATTGACATGATATAGAAAATTTACAAAATTAACAATACTGACAAAAATGACTCAATTGACTAAATAAATTGACCAAATTGACTAAATTGACAATTTTGACAAAATTGTCCGTATTAAGAAATTAACAAAATTGACGAAATTGACAAATTGGCAATGGCAAAGGTGACAATAATGCCAAAATGGCAAAATCAAAATTGACAAAATCGATAAAATTGACAAAATTGATAAAATAGTACTTACTTACTCAATGTTCCCGCGCCGATCCTCCGGTACATAGGGCCGTGGTAAAAGACGTTGACGATCCGGAGCCAGCGTCTTCACTCGATTCCAGTCAAGATTCTCCTTGACAGTTCGGATTTCGGCGGCTAGGCTTCGCCGCAACTAGTTTCTGGGTCTGCCTCTTCGCCCATCGAAACATGGATAAAAATCTCTACAGGTTGTTATCAAAATTCGTATGGTTGGCTCTACCATATCACAGACTTTTGGTTGAACCCATAATATTGCTTAATCAACATCGATAACTACGAACAAACTAGCGTTAATGTAAAGTTGATTTGGCTGTAGAGGATTTCTCAACCGCCTATCGCTTAAATAATTATAATTTAACAGACAGTAGATTTGGCTATGGGCCCTATTAAGCGAGTCGAGTAACGGGGCTCGACTCCAGTCACTGTCGAGTCGAGCGAAATGTCGTATTACGGTAGTCGAGTGAAACTACCCGGATCGAAAAATCGAACCAAAATCAGTTGGATTTCGGTCCGTTCAACCCGTGAATCCGTTAGAAATCTGACCAGAAATCCAATCGAATTCGGACGGATTCAGTACCCTGGTGACACAACATTCCTGACGACGATAAGTTTTTGCGAGTGAGCTGTCAAAACAACTGGGTCGTTTCAAGACCGAAATCGATTAGATTTCCTACCTAAATCTGACAGTTTTCCGAGTAAAATCTAAAAGTTTTCCGATCTTTTTCCGGAGGAAATTCGAACGTTCTGCCAGTGCTGTCATTCATACAGATGCTTCTATTGGTTTTAAAAAAATGTCATAAATAAAAAGAGCAATTTTGATGCCAAAAAAATTTTTTCTTAAAAATGATCGAAATTAAAATTGATCGACTTTCGGCACTATTGAATTGTCGTTGGGGTGCCTTCTCCTGTAAGGCCTTAAGGCCACTTCCTGTCGCCGCTGTTTGGTGCAGGAAACTTATGCCATTGGCCTGGCCTAGCCGCTCTCGATCACAGTTTTCGACTATGGTACGTCCAAGTACAAACAGAAGAAACCGATGGCCATCGTTTCCAAGAACTTTGACCTGCGTCCTGGCAAGATTGACAAGGATCTGAAGCTACGGACACCATCCTACCAGCGCACCAGCACCTACGGCCACTTTGGTTGCTCAAGATTCCCGTAGGAGGACCCAAGGAACTGATTGTCAGCTGACGACATCAGCTCTCAACAGCAGCGAGCGGTATCGGATCCAGAACAGCAACATCTTCCCAATGAATACCTTCTTAGGGCAAATTCTGGAGCCGGGTAGAAAGCCAACCTTTGCTGGTGTTGTTAGATTGCGTCGCTTCTAGTGGGGGAGCTCGCCGCACCAATACAAGACAAAGTGATGTGCTGAAATTTGGAGAAAATTTAGTATGGGAGAGTGGGGAATCGTGGGCCACTTTTTTTCGTTGTTCCATAACTTCTTCATTATAAAAGATAAAATGAAAATAAAAAATGGCATGGTTTTCTACATTTTCAAGGTATCATAAGGTATTTTTTAAAAAATTTTAATAAGTTTTTTTCCCCAAATTCTGACTGTTTTTAAAAAAGCAATATTTTTTGGATTTTGAAAAATGGTGGGGAATCGTGGGCCACTAAATCCAAATTGACCAAATAACATGCAAAGCTTATGAGTTGACCCAAAACTGTGATTTCATAATTCATTTCGTTATTTAAAAGCAATTTCAGATGATGAAATAAAAACTAGAGCTGTGTATGATCGAATAGATTCCAAAACCTGGCTCGCGAACGTTTTGGCAAAATTCCTTATATAGGATGGACAAAATATTTTTCATAACTCTTCATTTGGCATAAGAAAACTTTACAGATAGGAAAAACGTATTTTTAGTTCTGAATGTGTACAAAAACGTAAAAATATAGGTGGTTCAAGATGTGTGGCCCACGATTCCCCACAAGCTATGATTTGCAAATTGGTTGCGTTTGTGTGACTTATTGATGTTTCATCAAAAATTCCTTTTCCACGTCAAAGATCATGACAAAACTGAGATCATAACCGTATGAGCATATTTTTGTTATGAACTTTAGGTTCTCCATCGATGCATTTGGCGGGTGTTTTTTTAATTATGTAAGTAAATTTTTCTAACTTTTTTTAGATTATTAAATAAAAGAAGCTTATGATGCGCATTTAAGTCAACAACATATAGAAATATATACTCACGCAAAGCGACGACGATGACAGTTGGTTTGAGATTTTTATCTCAACACACATCTGAGATATTAAAAGTGGCCCACGATACCCCACTCTCCCCTACAATTTAAAATAAAAAAGTACATAAAGTACGAAAAAAAACCTTACCAAAACCTCTCCAGAGTTTTATTGCTGCCATTGTTTTTGAATAATTTTGACAGAAACAAATTCCGGTTTCTGCAATTGAAAAACAGAACTTATCGTTTCATTGATTTAGGCCCGGTCAGGAAAAACTTACCGAACTCGAACTAAAATTGGACCGATTCAAACTGTTCGATTTCTGTCATTTTGACACGTGAAAACCGTCCCAAAAATCGAACAGAAAACAGATAAAAACCGGACAGATGCAAACTGTCAACCATTATTTTGACAGTAATCGGTCCGTTTGTGAGACTCGCGGGTGATCGTATTAATTTGAGTGCTCGAATGGCGGCTATCATGTTGAACTACTCGACTGAAGTTCGACTCGACTCGACTACCTTAGTACCACTCGAGTTAAATGACTCGTGACTCGTCTTATGTAATAGGGCCCTATATTTTCCTAGTCTACATTATACAATCTGATAGTTAGTTCTCAAATATCACTGATGCTTAACTAGACCTCGAATTTCGTGTGAACAAGCAAGAAAATTGTCTGACTTCTGACTGAAGTCAACCAACACGAAGGGGAAATGTATGATTTATTGTTTTCAGTTGATTTTCTTTTTCAAAAACAATTTTTAATGTTTTCAGATACATATAAAGATGGTGCATTTTGACCCCCGAGGGCCAATCCGGAATAATACGTGATAAAGTCTGTTTCACATAGAATCTGGTCACATCTTTTCATTTATTACAGCGCCCCTAGTTGTCACATCGCGAATCTATTGACAGTGTTTTGATCTAAATGGTTTGTTTACTTAGTGGTGAAAATTTCATCAAGATTGAAGCAGTCAGTCAAAAGTTATCGACGATGGAACGCGAAAGGCAAGAGAAAATTCTGCACACTCACGTAGAGAAACCGACGTGGTCAGGGGTAAAGATCGCGAAATTCCTGAAATATCCAAAATCGACTGTAAATTCGGTGCTGCAAAGTTACCGGGAGACCCTTACGATGGATCGAGCAAAACAATCCAGGCGTAAAAGTGGAACATATGACCGGAAGCTGCGAGCAAAGGTAATTCGATCAGTTCACAATAATCCTGGAATCTCCTTGCGTGATTTGGCGAAAAAGTTCAACACGATCCATAGAACAGCTCGACGAATTTGTTTGCGAGAAGACTTGCGGTCGTTTCATGCAAGCAAACACCCCAACAGGACGCTGAAACAAAACCTGGTTGACAAAACCAGGACAAGGAAGTTGTACGAGAAAGTGTTGACCAAGTACAACGGATGCATTTTGATGGACGACGAAACTTACGTCAAAATGGATTTTGGACAAATACCCGGCAACAAATTTTACCTTGCGAAGCGTAAAGGAAATGTTGAGGGTAGATTCAAGTTTGTTTTCGCAGATAAATTTGCTCGTAAGTTGATGATTTGGCAAGGGATCTGTAGTTGTGGGAAGAAGACTAAGATTTTCATCACTGGGGACACAATGAATGGAAATGTTTACAAAGAAGAATGTCTCCAGAAGAAGGTTTTTCCATTCATTCGGTCCCACAAAAGTCCGGTGAAGTTCTGGCCGGACCTGGTAAGCTGCCACTACAGCCGGGATGTCGTTAAATGGTATAAGGAGAACAAGATCGATTTTGTTGAAAAAAGTATCAATCCACCAAACTGTCCGGATTTTCGTCCCAACGAAAAATATTGGGCAATAGTTAAGCGCAAACTAAAGAAATGTGGCAGAACCATGTAAAATCCCGCTCAAATGGAAAAGTGGTGGAACAAGATGGCGAATGAGGTTACCAGCAGTACTGTGCAGAAAATGATGGGTGGTATCACAAAAAAAGTTCGAAAATTCATCCGAAAAGCTGACGAATGATTTTTATGTATTTTCTTCCTTAAAGTGCAATAAAAACCCTATAAAATGACATTTTTACTTTTGTTGTACGTTATTTCTTTGCAAAGAAATGATCTATTTTATCCGACCAGATTCTATGTGAAACAGACTTTATGATCTTGTTTATCGCTGTTTTTTATTCTACCAAAAACAGCGATAAACAAGATCATATCACGGATTCTTAGCATCGATGCGATCGCTAAATCAGCAATTCATCCTTTCGTGGCAAAGTATATATAAGGCAACCATATTTATGTTCCTGTAGACGAGTAATTTAACTGATAAATCTATATATTTTCTCCGTGTCCAAGCCGTCCAAGCTGAATTTCGAAATCGATAACTGTGCTAAAACAGCAACTTACGCCGCCGGTGCCAGACGGACTGTTTTAGCTTGGCACAATGGATTTTCCGAATAGCTGTGTGTGTAACAGGTCAATAAATTTCCGACACGTGGGGGCGTCAAGAACTTCCAAATCAGTCCCCCGGAGCGCCACAATATGAGCAAAAGTTTGTTCCAATTCTAAATGAGGCAAGCTTTAATGTTACTTTTGTTCACATAGAACGTTTACGGTGGTTAACGCATATTATTATTTCAAAGCTTCTTTATTAGAAGCTTCTTTATGTTTTCTTCAGATTTTAAGCAGACAAAACCAAGTCCCTCGAAAAATAAACGGATGTCATGAGATTTCAAGCTTGTGATGTTGCTCGTAAGAGAAATTAACGTTGATTTTCAATTAAACCTCATTTTACTTCAAAGTTAATTCAGATCATAAGTGTATTTATCAGTGCCCTAAATCTATATTTTTTGTTATTATTATATTTCTCCATCTATAATTCCGTTTTCGCCGGTGACTCATAATCATCAGTCAAGCCATCTTTAAAATCCAGCTTATACCAGAAATTCTCATCACTCAGCTGTTCAGATTCTCGTTGCACACAGTTCGGATAGTTGATTTCCAAATATTGGAGCACATTTTTCTTGGTCATGCGAGGTATCTCATGGTCAGCGAATCGGGCAACATTATGCCTGGCAAAGTTGTCGTACATTTCCACGAATCGCCCGGCCATCGTCAGCTCCTCCCGGTTGTAGGGAACGTCCTGCCGTATCTCGCTATTGAACAGCAACACAATATCCTCACCATGCGAGGCCCCAAAGTTTTGCGGTCCGTTTGCCATATCCTCTCCTATGCCGTATACAATTTTGTAAAAATTGTAATAAAGATAAACCGGTGTGTGCACCTGCATCAGCCTTGCGGAACGAATTACCCCAGCTATATACAGCCGGTTTGAAAGAAGCTATAAACAATCAGATTATTATACAATGTATGATGCAGCTCTTATCAATGGTTGCACTATAGGATACTTACATTGACAAAATCTTGGAAACTTTCTTTGGTGAGTTTTCTTTCACCCAGGTAGCGTTTTCTAATCAGATGGCTTATCTCGTTTTGTTTGGCTTCGCTATCTCTCAGTGACGTTCGAAAATCCAGGATTGATGGGAGTAGCCGATCCCATTTTTGATCGATGGTTTCTATGTATTCCGGTTTACTTACGAGCTCGCCTCCAGGATAGAGGCCCTCGGCCTCGTCGAGTGCTAGCAGTATTGGGACTTTGTAGAAGTCTCCTTTCTTTAGAAGGTCCAGAGGATGTTGAGTTAGGAATGGTGTAGGGTTATTTTTGGTCTGTTTTTCAAACACTATTCCCAGGGGCGAGAAAGGGTTGTAGAGGTAATCGAACAGAGGACGAACAGCTGCAACAATTTCTTCGGCAGGTTTCTGACGAAGGCATTTCAGCATTTCTTCGCTGCTGCGCGTTGAGCATCCAATCGAAGACGCTATCAGCCAAGTCTTATTCGCAGAATTTTCTGCCAAAGCCCATGGATTCAACGCTGACCCGCTATGAGCAATCCCATTTTTGAACAAGCCCCTCGAAAGCTTCGATAGGTAAAGCAACTGTACACTTGCCGATCCTGCCGAAAATCCGGATAGCGTAATACTGTGCGGTGAACCTCCAAATTTCACTATGTTTCTGTTTATCCACTGCAGAGCAACAACCTGGTCTTTCATGCCAAAATTTCCTGGAATCACGTCATCTTCCGTACTCAGAAAACCCATCGGTCCCAAGCGATAGTTGAACGTCACAAAAATCATAGGCCGCGTCAGCAAATGATCAGGCCTCCAAAAGTGCCCACTACCGAACATGAATGCTCCACCATGAATGTGCACTACAGTTGGCAACGGATCCTTATGACTGATAGTGCTCACGTAGATGTTCAGGTACAGACAATCTTCCTCCCCCATCAACCTGTTGGATTCGTTCTTGATCAGATGACTCCACTGGATGCAGGCTGGCCCCGGCTTCAACGCGTCCAGCGGCTCCTTCCAATGGGCATCGTTCAAGACCGGGGCTGCCAGTCTCAGGTCACCCACTGGAGCCTTCGCAAAGGGAATTCCCTCAAAAGCATAATAAGCGCCACGTAACTCCCCTCTGATGGGTCCATTTCCTGTCGGAACGACTAAGAATTTTTCTTTCGCATCACTGCCACCAACTAGTAATAATCCAACTAAAGCAAAAATAAGTCCAGACATATCTGTTTCCCTAAAGAAGGTACTTGAGCTAAAGGAGATCTGCCCTGGTTGAGCGATAAAAGCCAACTGGGCTCGTTGATGATATATGGGAACTTTACACCTGTCAATAATTTTTTTTTCGATAGGCTTTGTGTGGTTGGTATATAAAAAGTTTTAAAATAACAATTTTCATTGAAACCTTCACAGCGATCGGTTGGAAACAGATTATAGCATTACGTTGTTTATTTTTTGAATAAACCTACTAAATCAACCGGTTGAGGTTGTAGCTAAGATTATAGAATTTTTTCTAAGGAATAAGAAGCATAATTTGAATACCTACCTGTTTAAAGTTTAGTTTCAAAAATCTTTTTGAAAATTTCAAAAAAAAATTAGATAACCAATTTCAATTTGTCTTTCTATGATTTCAGTCAGTGTGTCCAAAACATGCCGCCCTGCGATGTACATCCGCCTCACAGGCACTTCACATTATGGACCTCTGTTCCCATGGGGGAGTGTCTCTAAGCAGCAGTGATCGATCGCCGATTCCACCCTTGGAGTGGATAAACATCTCCACCGACGATGGCAGCAAAGAGCGCATCACCTTCGGGGATGTCGAATGTCGACTGGAGATAACGGTCCAGGGAAAAACACGAGGCTCCGTGTCCTTCTTCGGCGATGAAGATTCAGCCGATTTCATCGATTGCAGCCTGGAGGTGAGTTTAATGATAGAACTCGTAAGATAAATCTATAAAAAATTATATCAATTGATGCTCCTTTCGAATCAGCGACAGCTACGTAAATATAGCTCGATTTTTCAACGCACCAAAATCGACACCATACTCGGTAAACTTTTCATATATGTACTTTGGTGAGACTAATATGAAAACATGTGGAGTAAACATGCTGTCATACAGAACAACATTTTCCATCTACTGAAATCTTGAAAAAAATCTGTAGCGTGTGGAACACCGTATGTACCTAACCTTGACAAATGTTGACATCTAGAATTAATGGGAAATGCGAATTTAAGTTCCCTAACAAATTTTGCATCAGTGAAAGACATTATCTTTATCAAAGACATCTTACAGTATCAGAAAGTCTGTTAATGGTTGATTAGCCAACACTGATGCTGGTCACTTCAAATGTAAAAAAAAATTGATCACATATTACAAGCAGTTTTTTACTCGAAGTTTTGCACGTTTTTCGGTATAAGCACGGTTTTTACTCAGTTTTCGCAGTAGAAGGACTATTTACAGATCTCGTTGAAATAAACGTGAAACTTTTTATTTCGTTAAAAGCAAACAAAACAAATCATAAATTCTGTAGTTTTCAAAATCATGATTTACTTAATACCATAGTTAACACATGTCGCAGAGACCTATCTAAGAGATCTCTTAGATAGGTAGGGCTAGGTGGGGTAATTATGAACAAAATTACTCAGTTTTTCATACTACCAGCTCAAACAAGTAGCTCTTAAATTTTAAAATTCTGGAAAGTAACCAAAAATGAATGATTGGTTCCCTTCTTCATTTTGAGATTTTTTTTCTAATTTTTAAGTAGCAGCTTGTGGGCGTAAAACGGTTGTTCATAATTACCCCGTTTGTTCATAATTACCCTCTTGTGTATGGGGTAATTATGAACACTGTAACGATTCTTGTTATGTGATGTGAACTAACTTTCGTTAGCCAAGCTTCACCTATATCGAAGATCTTGGTAGTTTAGTAACGCGAGTGAAAATACTCACATATCAGCACCGTGAAAAAAAAGTGCTAAGTGCGTCCCAAGAGGGTCGAACCACCGTCCGTCAACATACGGCTTCCCGGATACGCCGTTCGTTACCATCCGGCAAACGACTTTCTCTGACCGTACAACAACACACGGTGCAGAAAAGAACAGAGACCTGTAGTTCTCTCGACAAACCATCCTACAGCCGCCGGTAGTATTCCGAGGTCACATCTATCACCACTTTGAGGCCTGAGGCAGGCCAGAACCTGCACGACGCACCAGGGCGTCCGCAACTACGGGAAAATACCGGCCGACCCGGCCGACAGAGTTCACGTGGTACCACGGCAGCGAGTTCCAGCATCGAGGTGTCCGGCAGCATCGACGGGTACCCGCACCAGCAGCAACGAGCAAGCAGTGAGTTAAAAAGGTTTTTTTTTAATAAAGTCTAAATTTTCCCTTTTAGTAACTAAAGTTCAAACTTAGCTTTCAATATATGTTCTTTACTTGCCCTTTAAAATTTGCATTTCACTTTTATTGCGTGCACCGAAAGGTACAAAATACGGGTTGATAACTGGGTGATTTCCTAGTTACGACGAGCCGACCCTGAGATTGGCTGGAGTCCTGAGCTAGTCGAAGGCCTAGTTTCACTCCTTAAAAATGCCTGATTGAAAACAACTCAGAATTTGCGAAAACCCCTATTATTCAGTTTTGAGTTGTGCCGTTCTAATCAAAATTTGAGTTTCCCCAGTTTTGGCGCATTTTGAATTGTTTTCCTTCAAATCTGACACCAAGGAAATAGAGGAGGATGAAGGTTTTCATTACATACGAATACGTATCCCCTTGGGTAATAGCTCGTTACTTCTACACGCTGTATATCGTCCACCTGTATTTCGCTTCGCCAATTTCGCAGAGAAGCTGGAAAGTAAGTTGGCCAGTAATATCAAATGCTTCGACTCGATTTTCCTGGGAGATACCAATGTGCCAGTCAACACGTCTAATAACATCGTCAGAGAGTACATGAGGATCCTGGAGTCACACAACATGTTTGTTGTCAATAATGCTGTAATACGTCCGGCCAAGTGGGAACATAGATACTCGACCACGTTGCTTGCTCTCAGAGTATCATCGCCTCGACAATGAACAAAACCATTTGCATGGATACAAGCGACCATAGTATGATCGTTACTACACTGTCAACCAGTTCCTATAAAAAAGCCCAAGCCCTGAGCAAAAGCATCATCAACCACCAGCAGCTGAACACGGAATTTGCAGAAGCCTTGATGAATATCTCAGGAAATCTATCCGCAAATGAAAAAATTGTTTTTATAGTTGACAAATATAATGACATTCGAAATCGCGCCACAAAAACAGTCACAGAGAAAGCAAAGGTAAAGAGGAATTGCCCGTGGATGACCTTCGACGCTTGGAAACTGATATCAACTAAAGACAAGATCTGGAAGCACTGTAAACGGAATCCTGCGGACGAACATTCTAAAGCTGTCCTGAAACTTGTCTCTAAAAGGCTGTCAAAACTAAAAAGTCACTGCAAACGGACCTATTACTTTCGACTTCTGCAAACGGCAACCCCGAAGCAATCCTGGAAATTCCTAAATGAAGCCCTGGGTCGTAAGTCCAAAGACCACAACCCCATCATGCTCATGTTTGGCGATGAAGTACAAACCGATCCAATCCAAGTATCGAACAGTATCAACGAGTACTTTTGCAACGTTGGGCCTCAATTGGCTTCAAATATCATCAGCACCAGAGATATTCAACGGTTCAATACTATTCATTCTCATCCGCCCTCCATGTTGTTGAGACCGGCATCTGTTGTAGAAGTTCTGTAAGAGATCAGCAACCTTAACACCAACAAATCCTCTGGTCCAGATAATATTTCCATAGCTACAGTGAAAGCCCATCACTTGGCTTTTTCCAACATCCTGACAGACATCTTCAACGAAACTATCGAAACTGTGGTCTATCCTGAATCAGAGCTGCGAAATTGGAGGAGAACTAATGATGGCTACAATTGTAAAACCATCATTCTCAGCAAGCCAAACTCTCTGCCTGCGCACAATCCCAATCTATGACGAGCAGGCAAACGAAATTTTCACTCTCTTCCTTAGCGTTGACAATCAAGTCATCGAAATTCTCATCATCAACTTTGCTGACTGACAGAAATTTTTTGCGATTCTCTTTTCACCTTTCCGGCCCTGATTGAAAATCGTTGCTTTCTGCTTTCGCGCTAGCAAAGCAAGCGTCAACTTTGGAAGGACGATAGTCGGTCTGCATGGATATTGCGAGCGAATGCTCCCATAGCCTTTGGGTTGCTTTACGTTGCTGCTTATGTTTTTGTTGTTGTTGCATATAGGCGTAGGCCTATTCGTGGAGTGACGATGATCGTTTGATAATTTTTTGCCGCAGGATGGGGTGCAATTTTTTTTTAACGAATCCAATAGATTTTAAATTACCTAAGGGTAGAATTCTGATAGCTGTTCTGAAACGTAATTGATTTTTGTTAAACCAATATACATAGGTGGGCGTATGTATGCCACTAAATTCTACGCTAGATGTCGATTATCAAATCGGTCGGGTAATTCAGACGATTTAAAAAAAATCGGCAAATCTAAAGAAAATCTAAGCATAATTCTAAAACAAAAAAAAAGAACCTGAAATAGAGTGTGAAGTGTCAAAATCATATTTAAGAATTAAAAAAATATTATCTATCGTTTTGAAACAAAAAATTTAAATCGTTTTAGAACATGAAGTCTTTAAAAAAAATTTAAACCATAAATTTTGATGATTGTGTAGCTTTTCCATATAGATTTTCAGCTTTTTTGTAGCATTTTTAATTATGCGCTTTGTTTGAAACATTATTAAAAAAAAAATAAGACCATACACAAATGCATAACCATTCAAAAAACAATTCCATAATATTCTTTTTTTATTTACACTTACCCGTGCCATATTTTTTTTTTTTTTTTGCTATTGAATCCAATTTACCTGCGCTAGAATGTTAGATAACTTCACCAAACTTTAAATAAAGACGTTGGAAACTCGAAATAAAATTTTGGTTTTCAAAACCCGAATGTAATGAAAACTCAGAACGTAAAAAAAAGGTATATTGAGCTTAGCTCAGAGCTCAGAATAAACGTAGCAATTAAAAATTCAAGCTAAAAATTAAAAATTTTCATCTCATTTATATATAATTTCACTGTTTGCAAACCCGTTCAAATCAAGTTTATTCTAGAATCAGTTTTATATTGAAAAAAAACCGAAGCATGTAGAATAAAAATCGCTCAAACTTGATTTTTCAAATTTTAATAAGAAATAATTTCAAATTTAATCCTCATGCGATAGACACATAATCATTACATGAACATCCATAACCATTTTTTGACATAAATGAAGCGCATCGAGTTACAACAAAAAATTATCACCTTTCCTGGACGATTCAAACGTTCCCGCTCAGTCCATCATATCCTTTTGCTTTCCTAACAACCAACGTTCAGTAGGAAGCGTAAGCAACAACATCCTAGCAGACCAAGTACCTACCGAGTCCAGCGAACCGAACGAGGAACGAGTCTTAATTTTCACTCCAAGCTCGGCTAATGAAAATTAACCTTCGTTGGCTTTCATCGAGTTCGGTTCCACTGAAAAAACGAAGCCATCATTGGAGCGACGCCGGCTGCTGGTGATGATTTTCAGCTATCGCTTCTTCATGACAACGAATTCTCGCTACAAAGAAGGAGGCTACATTGGCAAACGATAGACTTTCAGTGAGAGCCAGTTGCAACGTGCACAATGATGGTTCAGAGTAGGCGAGCTGGATGATGATGATGGCTGTTTGTTTCTCATTTTCATTCGTTTTCAATCATAAGCTTTCGCCTATCGCAGGTCTGATCCTGATGCATTGAAACTAGCCCGCGTTACTCCTGTCTTCAAGTCAGGTGACAGATCAAATGTATCAAACTACCGTCCAATCTCAACGCTCTCTGTCTTGAACAAAGTCATTGAAAAATTACTTGTCACTCGAATAAATTAATATTTAACAAGATATGACCTCATAAGCCCACGCCAGTATGGTTTCAGAAAGGGGTGCAGCACTCTAACTGCAACAACTTAACTTTTGTAGGACGTGTACGATGATCTGGATAACCGTAGATATGCTTGTGTCTTATTTTTGGACCTGAGGAAAGCGTTTGACACCATTGATCAATCCTTGCTGTTGCAGAAATTGGAATGGTATGGATTACGTGGACAACCCCTTCGGCATATCGAAAGCTACTTAACAGCTCGCCAACAATTTGTTTCCTTAAAAGGAGCTTCAAGTAGTAAAAGATTCATATCAACTGGAGTACCGCAGGGAAGCAACTTGGGCTCGCTGCTGTTCTTGGTATTCATCAACGATCTCCCCGTGTTGAATCTGCACGGCAAAGTTCGGCTCTTTGCCGACGACACCTTGATATCGTACAGCAATACCAATCCTCTCCAGATAGTGGAATGGATTGGAAACGATCTGGAAATCCTTCAGCATTACTTCGGCTGTAATCTTCTCTCGTTAAACTTGCTGAAAACTTCGTACATGCTGTTCAATTCCGGTCGTCGCTCCATACCTCAGCTGCCAATAATCCGTACAGGCAACACCCTAATTGAACGAGTGAACGAGTTTAAATATCTAGGACTATTTTTCGATGATATCTTAAGCTGGACAGCCCATATAGAGCAACTTAAACGAACACTCGCTCCGGTCGTTGGTGCCATATGGAAAATTTCTGCGTTCATTCCAACTCACTGACTGAAAAATGTATATTTTGCGCTGTTTCACCGGAGGCTGCAATATCTGGGGGTAAAGCCTGTAAAAGCCGCCTAAGGGAGTTACAAGCCATGCAGAATAGAGCGCTGAAGGCTGTCTTTAGATTGCCGTATTTGTACCCTTTCGAACGTTTATGTACAAAATATGGACGATTCTGTACTTCCCATACGAGGTGCCCAGGAATTTCAAACTCTGTTATATACCCACAAACTCCTAACAAGTAGTGATTCCCATCACAACATGCGCTTCGAAAGAATGACGTCTCACCGCTCGTCCAGAAACGCAAATCACCTTCGTCTGCTCAGGGTTAGAACATAATTTGGAAAGAAGAAACCCAGTTAATTCGCAAGTAAACTCTACAACAATCTACCAGACACCTTAAAACTATGCCCAATGTCCTCCCTTTTCAAATCACAACTGCTGTCGATCTGCAAGCAAAACATCCATCGTTTCCTCCGCTAGTATATCCGTGCCAAATAACTAAAAAATTTATATTCTTTTCACTCTCGCCCCTCAACCCAGACCACCGTACTGTGGTCAAAAAGGGGATAAAAGTGGAACTTTTTTCGTAGCGCCTCTGTCTTTTATCTTCTCTCTTAAGTGTCTTCAGAATATTTGCTACTTCAAACATGCTTCATAACTTGAAAGCATCAAAAGTTATTTCAATAGATAGAGCTTTACTTTATACTATAAAGTTGTAGAATACGTGAAAATATGAAACTTTGTTGAATACATCAAAACTCTATCTCTTTTCAGAGCAGAGTTATAAAGGTTTTATTTTGAAAGTTGTTTAAAAGTTAGTTTTTTAAACTTAACTATAGTTAGATGAGGATTTATATGAATAATGTGCTCTGGACATTTGTTGGGGTATTCAAATCACACGTTTTGCACAAGATTTCAACATTCTACGACGTTTTCTAGTCAACTTATTGCAACTTTAAGTTATATTTTTATTCAACTTTACGACCGCTTATTGCAAAAACGTGCAAGTGAATTTTTAAAACTAATGTACCACATTGAAGCTTGAACTAAGAGCAACAAATTGGTGTTATTGTCATTTGTCTCCACGCGCTTATATTTGAACACAACAAGCATATTTTTGATGTGTTTTACGTGTTTCCATACAAAAATTATTTTCAACTGCCTTCTGCCTTCGTTTTGCGTAGCATCTGCGTAGCCTGGAAATCAATTTTTCCAATTTTTGTATGGAAACACGTAAAACACATCAAATATATGTTGGCAGCAGAACGTGAATACGGTCTAGCAGCGCGTAGAATTTGCCTTTGTTGTCACTGGGCTGATGAGGGCTGTGCACGTTAATGATGCTCATGTTGAAGAAGCGACCCTTGATTCTTAACCGACACATTCGTGGGTCGATCACGGGCTTTCTCATCTTACCCATCACTATGAACGACCACCTGGGTACGTTCGTACCGTGGAGCCCTTCCAGCATACCTCCTGCAACGCTACGATGTAGAATTTACGGCTCTTCAATGCGTTGAAGAGCACGTGGGTACTGCCCACGAAATTTGAAGATCGGCAGTTTCATGTTCCAAGTTTCCAATCGCGTGAGTCTTTGCCTATTTCCATCCGAAATTTGTTGTTCGTTGTTCGTTGCTTGTGTTTTTTATAGTCACCGGCTCTCAATGCCCGCTGCTATCCCCAAGGTAATATGCCCTCATGTCCCCAATACCTACAAAAATGTTTGCTGGGATGTCTCACTTCTCAATTCTCACTTTCTTCCACGTTCTACGTTACGTCTCGCTTCTCTCATCTAATTACTCATGTCTCAGAGCTCAGGACTCTTGTCAAAGGTCTAGATCATGGATATCTGGTTTCAGGTCTTAATTCTTGACTATATGTATTTATTAATGAAGAAAATCACCATATAGTTAATCTTTGTTGAAGATTACAGGTTCCGGATTGTATTGGGGTCAGAGTCGAATTGATATCTGTTTCTGTATCAGATCAGGTTCCGTCACGTTAGGATCATAATCATGATCCAAATGAGTAACGGCGTCAAAATCCAGATAAGGTTCAGGTTTAGTATGAAATTTGAGATCAGCATCAAGATCAGGTTGCGGGTAGATCATAATCAGTTTTCGGATAAAGTCAGGTTCCGCAGCAAAATCAGGGTCAGGTTCCGGATCAGTATCATGAAAAGACTTCGAATCAGCATCAGGTTTCGAATAAGCATCAAGGTCCAGATCAGAACCATTTCTCGGGTCAGGATCAAAATCAAATGTTCACGGGGCAATCGTTAATGTTAAACAAAAGTAGGGTTACAGCTTAACAAAAGTAGGGTACTTGAGAAAAGTAACAGAGATCATACCGAAAGGGTTCTTTTGGAAAATATCGAATCCTTCCAATGGAGTGATGACGGTTTTTTTTCAGGAATTTTCATCCTATTGGATGATTCATCCCATCGGATTGATGACGGGATTATTTCTTCAGACACAAACTGTATGCTCGTGATTCTTCATTGCGCAAACGGTCTGGATCTCATCCAGGTCTTTCATCTTCATATGATCTTCTAAATATCTATGTTTAAGCCCTCAAGGGGATCTTCTGGAACCAATACTACGGTTTTCAAGTCATTTAATCAAACAATCATTTCCTTTTTTCAGGAACCTCCCACAAAGTCGAGTTCCATAACAAAATCAGTTCAACAAACATCGAACTGCTCCGTCAGCTCACTCAAGTCGAACAATGTTTCCTCATTGTCAGTTGATCCGGCAGAAAGTTCCCTTCTTCCAGAGGGCAGTTTTTGCATTCCCGCTACACAACAGCTGGACGATACTTTTGCAAACAGCAGCATTCCCACTTCTACCGTTGTACCAGCTATCAAAATCCAAGTCGACAAGTGCACGACCAACAAAAAAGATAACGAGACCGCCGAAGAAGATGATGATGACGATATGTTCTTCATCCCGGAGACCCAGGAAATAAATACCGGCCTGGACGCCAATGAGTCGGAAATCATCGAACCGATCGCCAACACCATCGGGGAAGGTGACAAGGACGATGATTTCCTTCGGTTCGAAACCGAAGACGACGAAAATACCGGCGATGGTATGTTCAACAATCCTTTTGTTGAACAGTCTCAGAACCTACTGCAAAACTTGGACGAATCCTACAAACGAGATGAGAGACGCAAATCAATCGCACCGGACCGGTCGGTCGATTCGATTTCGTTCCACGGTAAACTTCCGGCGGCTGACGAAACCGACTGCGATCTGAGTAAATTGGTGTGGTCCGAATCGCGGAATACCAGCAAAGCCACATCGTCGGTACACGAGATCAGTAGTGGTTCTCATCAAGTTCCCAGAGAAGGTTCCGTCACGCCGGATTTGGACTTTGATCGACCACCGTCGGCGCCGAAATGCTCCCTTCAAACGGACGGCCGTCAATCGGGTCGATCAAACTCCGTCACACCGGATCTGGATTTCGATCGTGTTAGCCCTAATCAGGAACCGGTTACGGCAACAGCAAGCAAGTTGCGACTAAGCAAATCAGTTTCTCAACAATCTATGGAAGACAAAAAACGGAAGGAAGAAGAACAAACGGCAAAACGAGACCAGTCAGTAACCCCGGAGCTTAACTTCGATGATGAAAATGTAGAAGTAAAGGGTACCGATGAAAAGAAGGGGGCGGATGAGGAGGATGATGACGGTGGAGATATTTCGTTGAATCAGGAAGGATTCGTCGATCCGTACGATATAGCTACGCAGGCCATCGTCGAGGCAGAATTGGTGAAGGTAAGTTGCTGATTTTTAACAACATCTGAGAGTTATAATCTTTCGTATATTCAGGCAACAAATTGCCCAAAAAAATATACATGGAAAATAAGAAAAAATGGTAAAATTTACCGAGTTAAGGTGCATTTACAGTTCTTTCGAACGTGAAAATGAAAAAACTTATATTTCTCAAAAACTCGACTATGCTGCATTTCATGGCTGCGAAACTGGGTGGAATAGATGCGGAATGGTTGATAGAATATTTTTGGACTGATTTCCTTGTTCAAAACCCTTTAAAATTTGTTTTATTCCATTTCCCCCGATTTTCACTGCGGAATATTTTTTCCGCGTTCACTGCAATTCCGCTCGAAGTGTAGACGCACTGAGCGAACGTGAAAACAGAAAACGAACCCCGAATAGACCAAGACCATGGTTCTACATTGTAATAACAATGGTTTACGTCTTAACAATGAAAAACAATGTAAAATCTCAATCCCTTCAAAAAGTAAAATTGGTCTTGTATTGTGAAATTACCGTAAATATGACGATAACCATGAAATATATGGTTAAAACATAATATTTCAATGTATGTATTACCTAGATAGCTGGGACTTCAAAATGAGCGTGTACATTTTGAATGCGCGTCATTTTGGCAAAAAAAATCTTTGCAGTCAATTTTTTTAAAGCGAACAGCGAAAAAGTATTTAGGATGGTGAGTAACTTTTTAACCTGAATTATATTTTTTCAATCTTTTTTTTTTTAATTCATTAATTTTTTATTTCTATAGATGCTGTTCCACGGCTTCTGCCAGCCAAAACTGGCGGTAAAGTTCCCCGGGTGGTACTGCTGGGAGACAGCAGTGAAGTTCGCGATCTCGCGAAGGATCTGGTTCCAATAGCGAATATAGTGACGGCAACTTACGGATAACAGCAGCAACCAAATGTTACTAATCTTCCGGCGCCAGTTCAAGCCGCCCATCAACGGATGCCGGCAATTGAGAGATTCCACTTCCAGATCCACCGTCAGCACCAGCACCAGTGATTAATGGACTGAATGGTCCCAAACCGGAGGAAGCAGATGCACCGCAACAGAACGAAGACGACGCCAGCATCAGCTGCCAACAATCGTGATAATCGAAAAGGTGTTCCCTAACGCTTCTCGGCCTAAAAGCAAAGGTCAATATGTAGAAATGGTGTTCCCAATGGCATCGCCGAATACAACGTCCCACAGCAACCGGAGCGCCCATGCAGGAGCAATCGGAGTCGAGCAAATTCCGTTGGAGGTTTTGAACGGTAAATTACATTTTTTTTTTCAAATTCAAAATTATAATGTTCAAACATGTCTTTTTGCAGTACGTTTTATTCTACATTGTGGTAACTAGAACAAGCACCCGCCGAGAATAATGCCTTATTGGAAAATCGCTCAGAAAACAACAACCCAGTGGCCGAGGTAGCGGACGGTGGCAATCAACTGAACCTGGGGCCGGGTGCTCCCGGCAACAACTACGTGAGCTTTCATCAGATTTATACCGAAGATGTTCCTGTGCAACAAATCTGCAAAACGCAAATCCTGCTTGAATTCCGGTGACTGATAGGAATTACTTTAATAATTTAAAATCTTAACAAAAAAAATGATAGGAATTACGTAATCGATTACAAAAACAACAGAAGGCATTTAAAGCAATATAAAAATAAATCAAATTATTTTTAATTCCTTTTTTCAATCAACCAGTTTGCTAAAGTTATTGCTTGTTTCAAGGAATAATATTCCTGATTGGTCGTGCTTTTCAATAAAAGTTTATTCAAAAGCATAACTAATCATGAATAAAATTCCTTGAAACGAGTAATAACTTTAGCAAACTGTTCCAATCAATAAAAACAAAAATAATTCATGGTAAACCATGAAATTTCATGGTTGGAACAATAATTATGTACCATAGAAAAACCTAGATTTCCATCTTCGTTAGAACAATGTAAATAAATGAATTTTCATGGTTTTACAATGAAAAAGTGGAAGCTATTATCACCATGAACTTCATATTTTTGAGCTTCCGAATGTATGGGAAATTGCTATTTTTTTCATGGTCACGCTGCATAACAATACCCCTTTTTCATGGTTATTTTCGCCAAAACGATGAAATGTATGGTCGAAAACAATGAACTTCAATGTGTATTCACGGTATCGGGGATCGTAAAAGTCATGGTGTAAACCATCAAATTCATGGTTTTGTGATTATGAACTTGATGGTTTTTTCACGGTGCAAGTCTATTCGGGACAAGAGTGGTGAATATAAATTCCACGTTCATTTTCACGTCCGAATGGCAATGTGCATTCTGAAAACATTTTTCACCGATGACGGAAAAATTTTTGCTCCATAAAAATTAGTTTTTTTTAATTTGCAAGCACATTTGAAGGCAATTCAAGGCTTAAAATACTACGAGTTTGAAATGAGACGCATATGATATTTTTTTTAACTTTTAACCCCGTTTGGGCATCATTTAATTGAACCTGTTGGAAGAGTTTCTCGACGAATAAATGTACCTGTCTGTTGGAAGAGCTTCTCAACGAATAAATGTAAATGAAGATCATCGAATGGCCAGAGTCCATTGAAATAAAAAAACAGATTCCGCTTTGTTCAAATGTGTGCTTCAGTAAAGGTATGGAAATAATTACAAAATTTATGAAATCATTCAAAAATAATGTGTTTTAAGGAGAACTGAAAAGCAGAAAAACTAACGAACAAAAGTGTACTGATGCATTTTAATTAAATAAAAACCTTTTCAATTGTTTCAATAATTAAAAGTTATTTTGAAATTTTTGTTTGTCAATTTTTAATTAAGAACAAAAAATGACTATTTTGTAGAAGTTATATTCATAACGTCCTTTCAATAAGTTTTTCAAAAGAAACGAATCGCTAAAGCTCGTTATTACTCCTTGATCGATAAATACTTTTTGAGAGTACTTTATATTCATAAAATTTAATTTAAATTCACTGTATTAAAAGATAAGAACTTTTGGATTATTTTATTAAATCAATCGTTTTCAAAGCTGAATATGTTTTGAAGAAGAACAATATGTTTTTCGAGGAAATTGAATTTAAATTTGTGCATTGTTTCGACAAATATCGATCAAAACATTGGTTGAATGATCTGTCATTTACCGATCGAAACTAATTTCTACCTGTCATTGAACAAACCTCTTGCTAATTTTGAAGATTTGACCGATTTGACATTTCACTGCGGAATATTTTTTCACTGTGGTGAGTTCACGTTCACGTTCGAGTTCGAGTTCACAAGAACTGTAAACCGGGCTTTACTAGGATAATTTTTTTCCGCCCCTTTTTAGAGGTAAATTTGACCTTTTTTCATTCACCTAGCAAAAAGGTGAATTGTACTTCGCTGCGAGGTAAGCTTTACCTCGAAGAGGTAGAAGGTACCTTTTTTTTGGATTTACCATTTTTCTAGGTGAATTGTACATTTTTTTCTCGATGAATTGTACTTTTTTCTTCAGCTCGATTCAAGGCGAATTTACCTCGCTGTGAGGTGAGTTTCAACTTTTTTGTCTTTCACGAGCGTTTACCTTGCACTCTCGGTAAATTTCCGTGTAGTCAAGCATGTAAACACAATACTCTTGTGTAAAAAATCCCGAAAATAAACAATGCACGGAGAAAAACGTTACTTATATCTGGATACATATTATTTTTCGATAGACAGGTGATAAAACGTTTCTAGAAAAGGCATGTGTATTATTTCAAAAATGTTTTCCTTTATTGATAAATTATTCTCAAAACATAAACGCGTTCAAATTTTCTAGTATTTTTTAAACTACATAGCTTAAACGCGTTCAAATTTTCTAGTATTTTTTAAACTACATAGCTTATATCTAATGTTTCAATCGAGATGTGGTCTTTTTTCAAAACTCAGCCTTGGAAATACGAATATGAACCGAACTACGAATCGAAATGAGTCGTAGCTTAGAAGCTGTTTTTTTATGATCCTCTACAAATTATTTTTTTTGAAATCCGATACCCTTTCGAACTAGATTTCGACGTGATTTTCTGAAAAGTCTAGAACCTATTTTACCCTCCAGGATATATTATTTTTCGAAGTATATTACCCCGGTACTGATCTGAGCTGCTATGATGTACACATGATATTCAATAGTAAATTTTTCACAGATATTCCAATATCTTTCTCGAACCACCAATGAAAATTGACGACACTGTAAAAGTGTACAAAACAGCTTCATATCAATAAAATATGCAGTTTTCACCTTTTTAAGTTGTTGAACTTAACGATCACCCTGATATTGAAGTAGTGAAAACGTACATGCTATACTCCAGTATGAAATTCACGCAGGAAACTAAATCACTAAAAACCAATGAAATCATACTTTGCTATTGGTGTAGTTCAATAATATATCAAAAAGAGATCGTTTATCTTCAAGGATTCTTTCATTGATAACAATATGAGCAAATCAATAACAGTTTTTTTTTTTCAAAACTATCTTCAACAGCCCAAAAAGAAAAAAGTCCCCGTAAAAGCACCGCAACCGGATGCCAACGGTCTACTGCATGTTGGCGATGGAAAAACTTTGATTCCTTTCAAGTCGAACTTTAGAAAAACTTCTTTCAAAATGATGGTGCTTCTGCGGAGTGGGGAGAAACGAGAAATTACCTGCACCGTGCCTAAACAGAGTTGCAGCGCCGAAGAGCTGCTGGAACAAGTAGGAATACAATCACCGAGGAGTGCAGACATTCAGTGCTTCCTGGTGGTGTCTTCCAACGATGATGCCGGCAGCATCGATTGTATCGTTACGGCAGGTGTCGAAGCTTATCGGGAAACGGCCGAAAGGGCCCTCATCAAGTACAAACAACAGCATGCGGTAATCTTTTTTTAATTTAAAAAAGATTGAATTGTTTAAAAACTCTACGTTTTATTCCAGGTATCGCAAAGTTCAAGCAAAAGTTCGAGGTCTCTTTCCAGAACGTCGCCAAACTCTTCCGTTTCGAAGAAGCAAAAAAAGTCAATCGATCCATTCGAACTGGCAACACAACTGCTACGATCACCCAGCCGTGATGAACCTGCTGACGCGTACGACCTTCTAACTCAAGCTTTGCCACAAGATGATACCGTACCGCTGGATTTGCCATCTCCGTCAAAATCTCCGGAACCAACCGAAGACGGAGATGTGTACGATCTTCAAACGCAACCTATGATGTCCAACAGCTTCAAAGTTCCTTCTAGCTCATCGTACGACTTGCTGACCCAAAAATTGTCTGCCAAAAAGCTCAAAGAAGCGAAATCCTTGCGCAAGGTTGCTATTCACTTGACCGACCTTCGGGAGAATAAGCAGAATAAATCCATGCGTCGCAATAAGGAAATGGATCTCGATGCATTCGTCCTAGAAACGCAACCTTTACAATTGGAAAAGCCCAACGGAAATGTTGCAGACGATGACGACGCCTATGACCTCCAAACGCAACCTTTGACATCGCACCCGAATCATAACGATACGATACCGTTGGACCTCGGTGAACCATCGCCAAAGAAGGCAAAAACGGTACCCACACGTTCGGAAGACCAAGATCCGTACGATTTGCTTACACAGCCACTGAAGGCAACGGCATCTCACGCCAGCTCCGATGATGGCGGAGACGATGGTTGTGAAATCAATGGTACATTTCGACCACCGGCTAACAGTACCTGCCGTCAGTCGGTACTGATCCGAGGAATTCCGGAAGAGTCGGATGAAGAGTCTAAAGAGGTTGTGCTGTCGAAGGACTCGTTGAACATTTCACCATCTTCCGAGAAGGAAAATCGAGTGACAATGAATCAGCAACGGCAAAAGAAGCGCAAGCATTCCAAGGATGGTTCTGGGGATAAAGTTGCGGCGGCAGTTGTGAAGCGATCGGTTTCTTCGATTGTGATGACGCAGGAAAGCGATTTCGAAGGCTTTAGTCAAATGGAAAACGTCGGGGATGAAGATTTGGACGACGATTTTTGTCTGGCAGCTACCATCCCCATCGGTGGCGAAGAGAGTGTCAAAAGGTAAGCGACTTATTACGTTTTGTTTCTAGTTTTGTGTCTTTTATTTAAAAAAAAATATAACGTTTTTGTAGTTCTTCATCGAAGACTGACGTCAACGAACCCGAACCCGTGTTTAAAGTACCGGACAATCGTACTCTTATTCCTTCTACAAGCAAGAACCCGGCAAAGGGTTTCGAAACTCCTAAAGCAAAATCACGCAAACCATCGAGCAGTCGTGATTCCGAAGATACCCTTTCGTTTGATTTCAACACCCCTGAGCATCCGATCTTGAAGGCGGCCAGCCGGGAGAACCTTGCCATATCGGATATGATAAAAGCTTCTCAGAAGAAAGCGGACCGCGTGACCGCGAGGAACAAGTACATTTTCGGTGACAGTTCCGATGAAGATGAGCTTCCCGAGGACCCGGTGTTCAAAAAACAAGACAGTAAAATTGAAGTTATGGTTTACGATAAAGATTCTAAACCAGCTGTGAAAAGCCGGGAGAAAAAATCAGCTAACAGCAATCGTACTAAGAAGAGAAAAACTTCGGACGAAACCGAAGAGGACAACAAAAGTACAAGCTCATCCAGATCGGGACGGTCTACCCGGTCGAAAACGGATTCCTGTGCTAGTCATACCTCTTCGAAGTCCTCAGTTGATGAATCGGTAGATTATCAATCTACAACCAGTGAAACAAAGCCCACGAGGCATAGGAAAGCCAAGGCTGATGAAGATACTAGCACTTCATCTTCGACCAAACCTGCCAAGAAAGAAAAAATCAAGCCGAAGGATGAAATTGCGCCTCCTCCGCCACCACCCGCCAAACGTTTTGCTCGTACTAAACGTGCTGCTTCAACTCTATCGGAAGCCTCATCGGAACCAAAAACTTCCTCCAAATCGGTCAATCGAACGGCTCCAGTGGGAAGATCGAAAAAAACGGCAAAAAACACAAAATTGAACACCTCAACAGTCTTGATATCTTCTGAAGACGAAGAAGAGGAATCGAGTGCCACCAGTGCCAGTGGAGCAACCACCGATGACGGATCGGAATCATCGGGCAGCCGGACCCGAACCCGGGCGCCCAAACCCAAGCTCATGTTCACCAAAATGAGCCCGGAACCCTACAAGCAGATCATCACCCGTGCCGGTAAGTAATTTTCTTTTAACAATTCAACCATTGGATATTATTATCGCATCTTTCATCTCGCGCTTATGTGAATTTTAATTTATTGTTCTAATGCTTATGTGACTTACTGACTTACTGTTACTCCTCCTAGCATCGAGGACTCTCCGGAATCAACGTTGAAACCCGGTGCCGTAACCTTTGTTTTTTTTGCGGTGATAATGCTCAAAGCAAAGATTCTGATATTTTTTTAGTTTTTTTTTAATTTATTTTGTTTTTGTTAGGAGCTTTTTTATGTAGCTGCAATTGAAATAATATGGAAAAATAAAGCATACCGTTGATTTGGTTTAATGAAGCTTTTGTTTTGGTATCCGTAAAAACTGTCTATAGAATTATTCTACATGATCATGTTTGCTAAAATCGTTAAAGTGAGCCCCATCAAACTCAAATGCGAGTTCTCAAACTTACACATAGAGCAAGGTCGCCCTGTTAGTTGAACGCAGATGAGCATTAGAGAAAAATGTTTCGAAAAATGTTAACACACTGTTTATTATGTTAATTATTCCTTACTCTCTAGAACATGTACCAAAAAAAAAAAACTCAGCACAATAACGAATGTTTGAATAAAGTCAGCAGTCTGTAAGACTAAAATGTCATTCTTTTTATCCGTGAGGAAATTACATATGAGTGGGGCGCGTGTGTTCACAATTTTTCAAAACTTTATTTCGCGATCATGATCATGCTCATCGGCATACCTGCACTGTCACATGTCAAAAAGTGCCGAAAACGATTCAACTGACAAAATGATAAACTCAAGCCATATTCATATTGTTGTCCCCCATACACCCACAGGAGGAACCATAGTGGACTTGCCGGAAATGGCATCGGTCCTGGTGTCGGATCGTGTCTACCGAACGTACAAATTCCTGTGTGCCATCGGGAAAGGCATCCCGATCGTCGGTCAACCCTACCTGGACCTGGTACAGTCGGAACGCCGATTTGTGGACCCCTGGGAGCACATTCTGCAGGACCAGGACATGGAACGGCGCTTCAAGTTCAATCTGAAGAAATCTCTCACGCTGGCTCGGGAGGCGAAACTGTTCCAGGATTATTCCGTATTCGTGACGCCCAGTACAAAACCACCGCCGGATGAACTGAAATGTAAGTTGTTAGTCCACCTATATAAAATTTAGAAATCTTCTGCTCACAGTTTATTTTCTTTTTCTTCATTCCAGTGATAGTGGCCAGTGCTGGTGGTCGGGTCCCTAAATTTCCCAGCCAACATCCAAAGTATGCCGACAAACTTTTCGCGATATCCGATGTGCAGGATAAAGACATGTGGCCCAAGCTGCGGCAGCTCTACCCCACAATCGAAATAATCAGCACCGAGGGGTTTATGCTGTCGATAATGCAGCACTACAAAAACTTCCGCAACTATCGGCTAACCTAGTAGTATGCATGATGAAGGATCGAATTAACTGTCGTCTATCTGTTTTGTTTTTACTGTTTTACTCAAAATTACTGTTTCAACAAGTTGGTGCTGTCTTTTTTTTAAAACATCACTCAACTTTATTGCATTTATTGTAAATATATGACCAAGCGATTGAAACAAGAATCTCAATTTAAAGTTTTTTTATTTCATTGTTCATTTAATTAGGATAGGACTACTACACTGCGCTTAGCAACAATCTATTAAACTCTTCCCTATTACACGGGCGGTTTCTTTTCTTTCTTTTTTAATAGAATCAAATTAAATTGGATTCTCTTCTCAGTTTCAAATGTTTTAACGTGATAGCAACCCGAAGGAAGCTTCTCTGCAAATCATCAAGACAAGCATTTTCCAGACTAGCCTGTAATAGTTATTAGTTGCTGTTGGCGTCAATCTTTATGAAGAAATGTTGCATGACTATTGTTTTTGTTTGGAAACGAATTCGAAGATTTTTTTATTCGCTCCTCAATTACAATATTACATGATAATTAACTGGCTTATTAACTGGGTTATTTGTATGTGCAAATCTAAAATGATGAACCGGAAAAAGGAAGTTGATCGCCCCCCAAATCTATCGGGCTGCCATCGGAGGCATAGCAGCGATTCCACCTCCACCGGCCCCAACAGCGGATCCTGGACCTAGGAGCACCTGCTTCTGTTGAGTCTTTTGCATTTCCTCTACCTGGGCCCGTTCCGCTTCGAATACAACCGGTGCAAACAGGATCATCGAGCTGGTGAAGAAGATCCACGATGCATTGCAGGTAAATTTGTACAGCACCTTCACACTGGTAAGGGACAGGTTGGTAACGGCGCCGGTGAAGTTGCGCACGCCGTCCGGGAACATCTCGGTCAGGCCCCACAGTCGTTCGGAGAGCGTTTCATCGGGTTCCTGAAAATATGGTAGATTACTGAGAGATTTTGATCGCCTTAGCTGTTAACATGATTCAATTATTATTTTCCCGGAGAATAAATGGGGCGTCATAATCTAGGGCAGATGAGCGAAAACAGAAAGCTGTTTATAGAATTACAACATGATCATCGGTGGATCGCTCTTCCCCCATCGAACAACACATAAGGTCATCCCGAGGGTATCCCGAGATGGCCGAACAGAAAATAAAACTGATCATATCGGCTTCAGCCGAAAATGTAGAAGAAGCCTGCTTGATATCCACAACAACTGTCGTCCTTGGTGAAAGAGGCATACTTTGAACCCCGAGCCTCGAAACTGCCGACAGACAGACAGTCGAAGAACAGTGATGTGGAGTCAAGAATGCTTTTATCACGAAAAGTCATGGTACTCTCGGTAGTGTTTTTTTTTTCTTATTAGTTGATCACCCAGATGTGTCAGTTGAGCAGCAATTGCGTCGTCGCTCATTTGTATGAGGATTTCGGCATATACCTTTAGGATGGTGGAGTGTTACTTCCGTAATCGCCAACTACAGTATGACCAGTGAGGGGCTGGAAACAGTGAGTGTCTCGGCAGAGGTTCCACAAGGATCGATACTTGGCCCGGTATTGTGGAACATCGTTTACGAAGAACTGCGCTGAGACTGCGTCTCCCCACAGGAGTGAGACTTGTGGGTTTCGCCAACGACATTGTTCTCTTGGCATCGGGCCCATTAACCGAAGAAGTCCAGCTACTTGCCACAGTAGCGATTGAGAAGATGGAAAGTTGGATGGGCTCCAAGAGCTTGCTTCTGGCTCACCACAAGACCGAGATGGTGCTGATCACTAACCTGATTTCAGCGCAATCGAATCCAAACGTACAATCTGGGGGTGATGATCGACGACCGGCTGAGCTTTACGGCCCTCGTCGACTACACCTGTAAAAAAGCGGCAATGGCGACAGCAGCCCTCTCACGGGCCAAGTCGAACATCTCGGCAATTCGCTGCAGCAGAAGGAGGGTCCTGGCGAGTGTGACCTCGTCCATTTCGCGGTACGGAGCGGCAGTCAGTGTAATCTGCAAAACCTTCGATGAACCTTAGAGTTATCAGCGCATACCGAACGGTGTCCTCGGTAGGTGCTGATGTTGTGGCGAAGGTCATGCCCATCTCGGTCTTGCTAGAGGAAGATATCATAGGCACATGCCCGATGTGCGGAAACATGCCAGAGAGCCTCGATGTACATCTGGCAGCACCAGTGGGACAGCTCGGTACGTGGCCGGTGAACCCATCGCTTCATCCCTATCGTCGGATTTTTAATAGATTGGAGACATGGAGAGGTGGATTTCTGCTTGACACAGTTCTTGACTGGTAACGGATGCTTCATGCAGTACCACCATCGGTTTGGACACGTGGCTTCGCCTTTCTGCCCAACCTGCGGTGACACAGGTGAGACAACACAACACGTAGTGTTCAACTGTCCGAGGTTCGAAGGGATACGCACTCACATACTTGCCGCCTTCTGACCAGACACGACAGCCGACAACATTGTGCGGAGGATGTGTGAGGATACTAAAACCCTGGCGCGTGGTCAGCGATGGGTTCACCCGGATCATGACTGCCCTTCAGAGGAGTTGGAACCAGCACCAGTCCACGACCGGTGTAGGGTGATTCCATCGTCGGGGAGCATCTGAGTAGTGTACATCCGATCCTAGCAGTAAAGCATAGGAAGATAAGACTCTACCTTCTGTGTATGACGAGCTGCCTGGTACATCGCGCGTGTGTGTTAGGATACCTCCAAAACCCCGGGATATCTGAATAGAACGCGCTTCCTACGACGGAAGCTGCGGGGATAAGACTATACCTTCTTCGCAGTCAAACACGTAGGGGGAAGTGTATTTACGCCGCGGAATACTCTCCAGTAGAGTGACTTCACGTCGTCGGCGGGTGAGTCACTCGAGCCGGTGTAGGATGACGTCTTCGCCGGGAATCATCCGAGTAGTTTCGTAAAGCCCCGGACGTGTGCTGTGACAAGCGCGTGTCCAGGATAAGCTGCTCTCCATTCGGAGCACGAACGGGTAAAGAGGAGAGGGCCTTGAGCCAAACCAAGCGGAGCCTCGAGATCTCGAGTCGTTAGAGGAGAGGTCATTAGTCTCTTGCAATGGTCTCGAACAGAGGCGGAGCGCACGATAGTCGTGGATACCAAGCGAGCCTCGAGTTACGAGTAAAAGGACGTCAGAGGAGTAAAGGAGTAAAGAGTCGTCAGAGGAGAGGTCCTTAGTCTTGAATCGTAACAAGAGCCAGGGTATATATGCTGGAGTTTGAAACTGAGTAAGCCGATGAGCGCTTAAGCGCGGACTTGGTCTCCCATCTCGGGTACAGCCTTCGATGCAGGTCTGGATGGGAATAATGACCGGAGGCCCCAGGTGGACCAATTGCACCCATGGACCCAGAGTAGCATACTGGGGAGACGCGGTGGCTCGCGTGCCTTGGAATGCAATCCGTAAAAAGGATTTACCAGCTGAGTGATCAACTTATAATAAAAAAGAAGGTATAGTCTTGTCTTTGTATGCTTTACTGCTAACTTCGGACGCATTCTACTCAGATGCTTTCCGCTTTACACCGGTCGCGGACTGGAGCTAGTTCCAATTCCTCTGCAGGGTAGTTATGATCCGGCCGAACCCATCGCTGACTACGCGCCAAGTATTGGCATCCTCGCATACACTCGGTTAAGTGTGTGGAAGTAGCAGTGAATGGATGGAGAGCAGCCGTCCGCTTATGCTATGCAGAGCTGGAAAAGACAGTTGAATGAGCTTTTATACATATATGGACAAAAGAGTGCCGCCGCCATTGGATGAATCTGATTACTGCATGACAATTTTCGCAGTGATGGAAGAACTAATGCTAGAATGCCGCTGAAAAACCGAGCAGGCCAGCTATTGACAGACCGAACAGATCAGCTCACTTGGACTGAGTAACTTTTCCGAGTCACGGATAGCGATGGCCAACAATACCCGCTGCTCGAAACGCCGTCAGTAAGTCACATTATTGGCGTCAACTTGGAAACGCCCTCTTTGTCTGAAACAGAAGCTGCAATCAAAGACATGAAATCCAACAAAGCGCCAGGAATCGATTTCATCCCTGCTGAGATGCTCAAAGCCGTACCTTCCTTGTCAGCACAAATGTCGGTCTTTTCCTGATATCTAAGATTCTGCCATATTCCCGGCTTAATGGATGCAGGGTCTCCTCGTAAAGTTCTCGAAGAAAAGAGACCTTACTGGATGCGTTAACTGGCGTGGCATAACGTTGATCTGTACAACCCTCAAAGTAATTCCAAACAGGAACCAGAAGAAGATGAACACTAAGCTTCGACGTGGATTCCGACCATGTGTGGGTGGACCACACTACAAAGCTACAAATAATACTGAAAAAAAGCAACTTAAATCAGGACTCTTTTCTGCTGGTGTTTGTTGATTTCGAAAAAGCATTCGACCGACTGAACCATGAAAACATCTGGGCTGCACTTAGACGACGAGGAGTCCCAGAGAAACTACCGTGTTCATCTCATTGAAGCACAGTAGGAAGCAAGGTCCTGCACGATGGTTTTTTTCTGATACAATCCCGGTAACTGCTGGAGTGAGGCAAGGATGTATATTATCACCGCTACCTTTTCTCATCATAATAGATAAGATTCTGACTGGATCGATCGACTGTGCACCGAACCGAGAATTGCCGTTGAATCCTTTGACAATAGAGTACCTTAACGACCTTGACCTGGCGGACAATATTGTTTTGCTCGCCCAAAGACCACCGGATATGCAAAGCAAACTAGACGACCTCACGGAAAGCTGTAAGCCAGCAGGTCTCAAAGTCAATGTCGAAAAGACCAAGTCGATGGAGCTGAAACATCAAATCAATAGCCAAAAGATTGGACAAACGCTGCAAACAAATGAGAACGAGATTTGCAGGGAGGCGGTTGACTGGAAACTCGACGGGCATCAAAGATAAGGCAGCCCTAGAAAACCGTTGTGGCGTAGTCTATTCACAGAAATACGCAAAGTTGACGAGAACCTTGACTGGAACGTAGTGAAGACGAAAGAGTTTTCAACAAAAACGACATTTTGAGCAAGAATGCTTTTGTAAATAGTTTGGTATTTAGTTCAAATCGCAACAAGAATTCAGTGAATCATTCCGACTCAACATCGACCGGGAATAACGAATGTCAAAACAAGACGAGAAAGTAAAAACGAACAGGGAACATTACTTACGTCATCATAATTGTCACAATCGGTGCTCCTCTTCTCGACCACTGCCTGCTGTGATGTCGGAGGTTTTGAAGCTGCAACTGGTTTTACGGGTACCGGCTCAGGCTCATCCTCCTTGGGAAGATCCTCAAGCTGAAAGTGCAAATGAAACGGAATAAATTACCGATAAGCTCAAGCTCGTGTTATGCGTGTTGCGTAACGTGTTTGGCTTCTTGCTTGCTAGCGCAGAAATAGAACATTCTCTTGTAAGCAAGCCGGTCATGTTGGGTCATGTTTTTTTTTATCTTAAACGTACATACTTTAGATTTTTTTTAGATCATCTTGAGCCATGTTTCACATACAGCTTATTGCATTTTAATGAAAAAATCGAAGCTATTTAATTCAAGCTTACCGTAGCGCTTTTGCGTTCGGGAGTATCGTCCTTGCTGTTCGCTGCCGACTCCATTCCGCTGTCCTTATCCGTCGAGAGTTCGTCCTCGTCCACTTTGTCCACCAGCACTACCTCTGGGTCGGACTCCATTCAAAAGTAACAGCGAAACCAAAAAGAAAATTTCTGAGGAGACTGCTGAGATCTGCCAAAAGTACTCAGCACACAATTTTTTGCACGAACCCACTAGAATCAAAAAAGGTACCGATTTCCGGCTTCGGTTGACTTAAAAATCGATCAACCGCTATTGCTTCGCATTAATTGTCACTTGATTGAATAAATTTCACGCGAATATTCGAGCCGAAAAGAACTTATCTACGGAAATTGGAGCCCCGAAAAACACATGCGACTCCATCCGCGAGAACACGACGATGAAGGCGATGGGGAAATAAGAAAAATCGATCCACTGCGTTCTCCCTGTTTCGCTCACGTTTTTCTTTTATTCTTTTGACATTTTTCTTTCGTTTTCTCTTTTCAAATGCACTCTCAGTAAAAATAAACTCTACACACGTGATTTTAAGCCACTTGAATCAATTTTACTCATCAAATGGTTTAAACTTTTTTTTATTAAATAACAATAGTATGTTTTAGGCCAATTACTCAACAAAGTATTATGTGCCGTGGTATTCTTGAAACTTATCTTTACAGCTATGTTAAGCGGGCCACAGACTACACAACATTTGTACAAATGCGATGAAATTCGATGAAATTTTGTCGCTGTGAGCACGATTTGCATAGTGTATGGCACTGCTTGAATGAGCGCCCAAACGGTTGGAGTAAAATCGGACGGGATCGAAATATTTTGTACAAAACATTCTCCCAGCCGGGGTGGAGATGGTTTTTTTTGTTGCTGTTGCTGTTTTCGCCAGCAATCATTTGTGTTCGCGTGAAATATGTTTGTATAGTGTGTGGGCGAGCATAGATCAAACAATCGACGCGGAATCATCGAATTTGTACAGGCCAATTTGTGTAGTCTATGGCCCGCTTTAGGGAAGGGGGGAAATAGTCGCGGCGACTCGTGATTCAAAATTTATTGAAATAAATTGACAGATCTTTAAATTAATAATTATTATTATTCTTGAACTCATTTTTCGCTACATAAATCGATTATTGTGATCAGTCTAAGTTTTTAGACATTGAAGTTCTGTTGTAGATTTTCTCAAGTCGCTTCTTGAAATTTTGAAGGTTCAAAAGTAAAGAAGCCGCAATTAATCTTCATTTGGCTGAAATCTGTGCTGAAATTGTCAATCAGGCTATTACAAATATCGTTGAAACCGAAAGACGTCGAAATTTCATATTTGTTTCAAGAGTTTTACAGGTTTTTTTTTTTTTCATTTTTTAACTTTTTTTTCAATATTTGCAGTTGTGTCCTTATGTCCCATATTGGGCCATTTTTGTCATTCTTGCTATTTTATCACTTTTATCTGTTCTGTCATAATTGTTATTCTCTAATTTTTGTTCTTGCTACTTTTGTCACTTTTGACCTTCGTCCTATTTATCGCTTTTGACATTGTTGTCATTCTTGGCTTTCTCGTTATAAAAGTCTTGTTTTATCTTTTTCGTTATTTTTGTACTTTTTCATTTTAATTTTTGTCGTAGTGCCATTTTTGTGTCATTTCGGTCTTAGTGATACTTTGTCATTTTTTCAATTTTTTGTAGTGTTAATAATTCTTGACATTTTTCATTTTTGTTAATTTTATCTTTTATAATGTGTGTGTTCTTTTTTATTCTTGTAGTTTTTGTTATTCTTGACATTTCAGTCTTATTTAATCTTTTTTATTATTTTTCAATTTTTGTTAATGTTTGTGTCATTTTTTATCATTTTTGTCACTTTGTCATTTTGTGTCACTTTCATTAAATTATTCTTGTCATTTGAGTCGTTATGACATTTTTTATGTTTTTGTTCTTCTGTCCATTTCAGTTATTATTATTAGTTCTGTCATTTTTTTATCTTTTTTTGCTTTAAATTTTTTTGAACAATTATTCACTCGTCTTCTTTGTAATTTTTTGTAATTTTGGCCTTTTTGTCATTTTGCTATTTATGTCATTTGAATCATTTTTAATACTTCTGTAATTTTCTTACATTTGATATTATCCATGCAGTTGATATCAAAGTTTTGGAGCTGGTAATTGGTGCCGACTTTTACGAAAACTTCAATTTAGGGATTCAGCAACAATATTTTTGTCTTTTTTGCAAGTTTTGACTGCGGGTTTAAAGCGAAACTCGTGGAGAACTATAAGGTTCCTTCGCTGCTAATAAAAGAAAACGCTATTATAGTCATTATGGTCATTTTAGTTTCAACTACGTTTCTAATCCAGAACCTTTTTCCGGATTTCGTAATACGATGCTGAAATTTATTCAGCTCGTTCAAAATAAACATGCGACCATGCTTGTTTATTCATTATGCATTAAAAACAATCAACGCCTTCAGTTCTCCATTCAAGCGTATCTCTCCGAAAAGAGATGCGAGCCGTCAGCAGGAAATTCAAGATTCTTTTTTAAATTTTGAGTGTTTGTGGAGAGTTGATGCGGGAGGCGAAGGAGGAGGTCAAAAATAGGAAAATAAAGGATGACTGCACATCAGCGCTGTTAATGGATTTCTCTCAAATTTTCAATATCAATTTCCTCTGCGAAGCAGTTTAATGAACTTACGGAATATTGCATCAGTGGTACAGTAGAAATACTTTGCGCGTGGAAGTGAGGATTTTACAGGATACATCAGTGGTCGCAGAATAGAATGTCGAAAATGGAAGACCTAGGGCGAATGTTATCGAACGTAAGTAAAATTAATTTTGTGTTCTCGAGTCAAATAATTAATTTTGATTAAACAATCATTTGTTACAGTACACGAATTTGGCAGCCACCAAAAATGACGTTCTAGAATGTATCAAAGTGTACAAAGCCCTCGCGTATCGAATGGAAGAATATGGTGAGCCCTCTTTAATTAACAGACTTTCGTCTCTCGTCTAATGACGCATTAATTCGTTATCATCCAATCGATTGGTGTATCTTTATCATTGTTTTTTTTGTTCGATTTTAGTTTTCAACGATGGAACTTTTAAACAGTTGCTGAACTTACAAGGAACGATTCCGGTGCGATACAAGGGCAATACCTATCACATCCCGATTTGCATTTGGTTGCTCGATTCCCATCCAAGATATGCACCGATTTGCTACGTCAAACCGACCGCCGACATGCACATCAAAGTATCGATGTACGTGGACCACAACGGGAAAATCTATCTGCCGTATCTGCACGATTGGTCCGCGGGCCAGTCAGATCTGCTGGGGCTCATCCAGGTGATGATTGTCACGTTCGGTGATTTCCCCCCGGTTTACGCGAAACCGAAGGGTGCTCCCAAGGATTCACCGGCGGCTACCACAACTACCCCTTATCCTATTCGTAGGTTTCGATTTTTTTAGAGATATATTTTGATAACGGGACAGCACTTTTTTAAAACGATTTCTTCTTGTTCACAGAATCGTTCATGCCACAAGCTGGAGCAACACCGGCTCAATCGCAGTTTTGTCCCTATCCCACGCAGTTTCCACCGTATCCGCAACCAGGCGGCGCAGGTTACGGTGGCTATGGACAACCAGGTGCAGCTGGTAGTAGCTATCCGCAGCCGTTTATGCCTCCCGGAATGCCAAGTGCTGCCGGTTATAACACGGGATATGTAAGGGTCCATGCTCTCATTCTCCATACCACTTCAATTCAATCCAACTGTTCCTTTTAGAATCCATCGGCGGCTCAAGGAACGGGAACCATCACCGAAGAACACATCAAGGCATCGCTGGTAAGCGCAGTGGAGGACAAACTGAAGTGGCGCATCCAGGAGAAGGTCAACCAATGTCAGGCGGAAATTCAAACGCTAAAACGAACCCAACAGGAGCTGAACGAAGGTCAGAGCAAAATCAACGACATCATCGGCAGGCTGGAGCGGGACGAGCAGGAATTGAACAAAAGCATCGCCGTGCTCAGGGACAAAGATCAGGAATTGGAACGAGCGCTGGAGAGTCTAGAGAAGGTCGACGGAATCGATGTCGATGAAGCCGTCACAACGACCGCACCCTTATATAAGCAGTAAGTCGGCTTCAAAGACCCTTAAAATTGTATTGTCTGACACGTTCATTTCCGTTTTCAGGCTTCTAAACGCATACGCCGAGGAAGCAGCCATCGAGGATGCCGTTTACTTTATGGGCGAGGCGCTGCGCAGTGGGGTCATCGATCTGGAAGTGTTCCTGAAACACGTTCGGCAGCTAACCCGGAAGCAGTTCATGCTGCGGGCCCTGATGCAAAAGTGCCGCCAGAAGGCCGGTTTCACTGCCTAAGCTTCGTGTTTATTCAATAAGTACTCATACCGCACACGATGTTTGAAATTGCACTGGAGAAGCTTCTCAAAAATGCTGGCAACATCATTTCAAAAACACGGTGTGTAAATAAAAGTAGATTTTTTTTTTCGTTTTTGTGCTAACTTCAAAAATGTTATCGTAGATGTGAAAAGATGTGCATGAAAGAGGGCATCGGGAAGCGATTTGCAAATACGTTTAGTTATCCTATACCTACTATATATTCATATTTTTATATTTCCATGGCTAGACAGATACTGTGCTTTTAAACCCATGTTGTAATTCATCTTATTAATCAAACGTATTGAGCAGAAGGAAAAGTGTTCATAAATTTCATTATAACCACTAGAAGGAGGCGAACAAAAATCAAATAAAAAAACGAGTCAAGGAAAAGGTTTTAAAGATTATTCATTTTTCGTTTAAAATAAGTTGATGTTTGTTCTGGAGAAGTGAAGAATTGAAAATTTTGTTTTGGAGCCAAACTTAAAATAAGTCAAAATGAACAAGCATGCAGTATTACAGATGTCAAATGAAAACGACTGCAATTGAAATTGTATAGAATCAATACCATTGATAAACCCAGAATAACCGAGGTGCCACTGAATACTTTCAATAAAATATTTTCGCCTAACATAAAATTGGTCGACTTTATGAAACATCCTTCGATTGCGTATGAGAAATTTTTTTTTCTTAAGGTTGGGCTCTTGATCACCTGTTTCTTTCCAATTATTTAACTTCGACCGATTTCTACCAGGTCAAAACGAATCCTGCTGCCGAGCTGGATCGGTTTCGACTAGTTTCAGCTTGCTCCATTGAACAACGACCTGACTAGTTTCGACCAAAACATTGGCTCGTTGACCATCTACCTGTCGACAGAAACCAGTTGGAACCGATTTCCTCATAATCTACTAATGTAGAGTACTAGTGATGGACCCTATCGAGGTCTTTTCCAGACTGCCACACATTTGTTCTCATCGGTAGCTAGAAACTGTGCTAGAGCCTTATCCCGCCTAGATTTGTGAAAGTTTCTATTGCTTGAGGCAATAGGGGTTCATATTCAGATTTTGTGGATCCATGCAAGATTAGGGGGATGAGCTTAGCGGCGACAACTCGTTAGTAGTAGTACCAAATGATTTCTCAATCGAGTTTCTATCTCACAGCCAAAACAAAAAGTTATTGGTCATACACAGAGCAGTACTTATAATCTTACAATTTAGTATTCTTTAGCCAAAATGCGACCATACCCGGCGGCATCATTCTGGCTTCCCGGAGCTCAAAAGCCACATATCAATCATCAGTAAATCGAGATTTTGAACATTGTATTGTAGTCCCGAGCAGCGGAAAAAACGTAGAAACTTATAAATTACCATACAGCTTTTCAGCAGCACATTTACACGTAGATTCCAACCGACAGCAGCAGGAACAGAATTCCGAAGCCGAGGAAAATCGATGCTATCAGCGAAATAAGCAGCTCCTTGAAGATAACACCATCCTTGGACTTGGGTCGGGAAACCTCAAACACGAAAAACCACGCGGTGAAGAATGTTCCGAACAGGAGCAGCACAACGGCCAAATGGGGGAACACGGCCGGGTTGACCGGGGAAATGTACCGCACCATGGAATCCATTTTGGGTTGGCGAAATCTGGGTGTGGGAGTTTTTCGTAAACGAAATCGTGTGTTTTTGTTACGTTTAAAGCGGACCACTTAACGTCCCATTGAAGGGGGAATTGTACTTACTTGTTTTAACTTGATTTAACTGAAATTACGTTTGTAAAAGTCCTATAACAGGCAGTTTTATGTTGAAATTTGGGATTCACAAGCACCCCCGGCTACCGCAACGATTAAAAACACAAAAATACGTGGCCGTGCTGCAGCAAAATGCCAAAATATTACACTGTAAAATAATTCTATTGGTCGCCGAAAAATTTTAACATTCTAATCATTCTTGAGTTAAAATTACACACTTTTGTTTTGTTTGGTCATGGAAAAAGGACTTAATATGTATTCAAAGAAACTAACGTTAAGTTTTGCATACCAATTTTTAACAAAAAACCTGTAAAAATTACCGAAATGCCGGAATTTTTTATCGGAAAAGTTGTAATTTTTTCGGGATGTAAACAAAACAAAAGTTGTTTTAACACGTTCATCGCCACCGCATCTTACAGAAATGTTAAAAAAAAACAAGTAGGTTCTCAAGTGGCGAAAACATTATTATTTTTGAGCACCGAAAAATAAATATAAGCTCTATAAGGATCGTTATATCAACTTGATCTATAATATACGCACTGTAACATTATTATTATTATTATTAAAATTAAAGACATTTTACCATTAATATGGCTTCCATGTCTAAACAGTTTAAGTTTACAATTCAAAGCTGATCCGTAAGTTTACATAATTTGATGAATTTTATAACATTATCTTCTTTATCTGACCTTTTCAAAAGAATGTCAAAAAAAGAATCTCCTTCCATTCCACATGAGAGACGGGCCTCGTCATATCCTCGACAATCAACCAGTATGTGTTGAACCGTTAATCGAACTCCGCAGAAGGTGCAATTTGGTGGTGTTGATCGTTCCATTAAGAAGCTGTGGGTCAACCTTGTATGACCAATTCGTAGTCGTGTTAATAATCTTTGTTCGGATGCACATTTTTGCACTGTAACATGATGTACACATTGTTCCTCAATTTTCACCATAATTAAATTTCCGATTTTTTTAACATAATCAATTTTAAAACGCGTTTTTACTTTAACTTGTTGACTCGGGGCGAACAGAGCACTATTGATCGGGGCACGATAAACATTTTTTGCTGTAAAATCTAGCACAGAATTCATCTCGATGAAGTTAACTGAATTAAATATGATCAGTGATTAAAGGGCTAAGTGAAAATTCAGGTATAAATAAATTTAACGTTTTCTTTTCGTCTGAGTGACATAGCCAAAGCCAAAAATAGATTTGAAAAAAGATTTTCAAATGGCATCTTTCTCGAATAAGCAGATTTCATACTTTTTTTGTAAATTCTTTATTTGAAACGGCTCATACCTTGAGGCTTTAAGGGCATCTGTATTCGTGGTCTATTCTTATACAAGAATTGAACCAAAGAAATTAGATCCGATCCAATGAAAAAACTGGCAACTGCACTCGTGTTCCATTAACTGTCAAACGGTTTAGAACTGCGTCAAATTGGATCCAAATCTCATCGGTTTTGGATCAATCCTTAGGGCATCTGTATTCGTGGTCTATTCTTGGGTCTAATTTATACAAGAATTGAACCAAACAAATTAGATCCGATCCAATGAAAAAACTGGCAACTGCACTCGTGTTCCATTAACTGTCAAACGGTTTAGAACTGCGTCAAATTGGATCCAAATCTCATCAGTTTTGGATCAATCCTTATACCAGCTCTAAAAAAAGTTGAGTTGAAACTGGTATAATGGATCACCAATGTGGTTGCTCGGATCGGAATTTGGGTCTAAACCGGCTGTTTGGACCACGGATACAGGTGCTCTTATACCATAGCTCTAAAAAAAGTTGAGTTGAAACTGGTATTATAGATCACCAGTGCGGTTGCTCGGGTCGGAATTTCTAAATCGGCTGTTTGGACCACGGATACAGGTGCTCTAAGAGCAAGTTCACTGGTTGAGATGGAGATAGAAATTTCGAAGGTTTACAACACATCACAACACATTTGCCGTACACCGGTGTTGGGAAAATCTGATATTCGAACAGTTTCGCGCTGCAAAATTTGTATCGTATAACACTTTTTGGCCGAGGGTGATAGAAAAACACGATGATTTGCAACACCGAACCGAGTGATAGAGTCGGCGTTGCAATACAGTATTCGTGCATGAAACGCTTCGGTGCTGCCATCTTTCTTATGCTCAAAACCTTAGTTGAGGGGAAAATAAAGGAAATTGACCAATTTCAGGATTTTAAAATAAAGTGATATTTTCTTTTGTAAACAATTCTCTTATCACTTAAATTGATACGAATTACAAAGAAGTTAATCAACTCTTTAAAACCTACAGCCAATTTTTGTCATGCCCTTGCCAATTGAGTGGGCTATCATACATTTCGAGGCGCAGAGATGCCAGATAGCTGGGTAAATAAATTTTGTTTGTTTGAGCGGTTTTCGGGAGTAGGAGTTTCGTTTTTTTATTTGAAAAAGTTATTCCGTCGGAATGTCCGGTATCAAAGTTTGAACGCCGCCTTTAATGGTCCATCATCTTTAGAAAATGGAACCCTCGCTGTTAATTCGTCGAGTGTCAATCATATCAAACGCAAGTTATTTTATAATTAAACCCCATATTCCAAATTTTAGGTTGTGCTGCCGGAATGCACCAAATTTGGCTTCCGTTGGGTTGGATCACTGATCCCTTTGTTGAAACACGGTCAGGAACGGTTCTGATATCGGAACGTTCCACAGGTGGGACCTGGTTGGATTTTCAGAGAAGGAACAAGAAATGAAACGGCCGACCAATATAAGTTTGTATTAAAAGTTACCAAACAAAAACACTTAATTTAAATTATATGTAAAACTTCATCAGTGGTATAACCTTTAAATTCGAAGAGTCCATCAAAGACCAAATTCACTTTCATTTGTGCTCTACTTGCGTTTATGAAAAAAAAAAATCGTGCCGGAACCAAACAAAATCAACAAAGCTGTTGTTTGATAGATGAGACATGCTCAGTTAAGTGAAACTTGTAAACTGATCCAATGCAAAACTCTCTCAACAACTTAGAAATTTTTTTAAGAATGGTCATTCTAATGAAACAAAATTCGATCCCTGCTCACTGGTCAATGATTTAATCAGATCAATTTGACATTTGAGCGCTTTTTTTGATTGTTTTTCTTATGAACTGATTATTTTTTTAAATATTGGAATGGAATTAACTTATACAGTATTTGTACATACACATTCATAATAAATTTTTCATATTAGCATTACTATTTCAATAAAGTGAATTTGATTTCAATTTTTAAACGATCAATTCGAAATAGGAAAAAATAGTAAAAATACTAAACAGCAAATGCACTTGGCATCGCTGGTTGCCCCCAATTTTATACCTTCGTTTTCTATCACACCGGTGGACGGCCAACATTTTTGGTCTATTTTTCACGATACAAAAATTCCCATCTGTGCTACAGCTGTCAAAATTCCTACCACTTTTTCCCAACACCATTGGACTTGCTCTAAGGAGCCAAACCCCCCAGGCCCTTTTAAAACCTTGAGCGCACAATTCCGCGCGTAGGGCTGTGTTTAGTTGCATAAATTGAGGTATTTAACTCTAAACGTACATCAGCCTAGTCAGCTGATTGTACCGATTGCACACATACACCTATTCAATCATGAGTGTATATAAACACAACTTGAATCAGATTCCTATAAAACAATGATTTTCAATTTTAACGGCTTTTCGGTTATTAGTATTAGTGACATAAAAAAATTGATAAATCAATTGATCTGGCAACTTTGACCTAACGAAAGCTGAAAACTTTCCAACGGTCATTTTTTTCACGACCAGAAGGAGTTGAAATGGTAAGTAATTTCTTATTTTTGATAATCATGTCGAGTAAATATGCCTTTCATTTCAGCAGCTTTTTGCAAGCTATGGAAGTTCCTATCGGAACGTGTTCCGGCCCAGGAGGGAACATCAGCTTATATTGAACTCAAAATTTTCGCGCGGGGAGTTCCAGAGGAGTTGCTCCACCCAACTTCCTTCAAATCCGATCGAATCGGATTCTGACCCAGGAAGGAGATACCAATGTTTAACTTCATCCTGCCGAAGTGCTCGCGTTGAAAGCTGGTGATGGCCAGATAATTTGATAAAATTCCTCCAGAAAACCTCCGATGGGAATGGATTCCGGCCCAGGAGAGGGCTTAAGGATACCTGCTTCTAAACGTGCAACCTTTCTAAAAGCTGTAATTTAAAAAAGGTAAATTGTCGATCGTTTGAAAATAGTCCTTCGGTTCTGATTTCTTTTTGTATTTTAGGTGGAAAATCCAGTTGCGTCCCGGCATTCTTAGAGCGAGAAAAGAAGAATAGGATTCTAGCTGGTGGACCACCGTGGAGGTACTCAAAATTCATGACAACAGTTAGTTGTACTATTTAGCTGAAACAAATAACAAATTATGTATTTGTGTAAAACATTATACTCGGAATTAAAATTATTAATAAATCTATGATCATGACAGCTATAGGTTTTTTTAAACTCCTGATTGGTGTCGCTTTAAAAATATTGAAAATTTACAATGTAGTATAAATAAAATAAAAAAAAACTGGCAACATTGCTATACTCACACTAATGCACACAATTTTGAGAAATAAAAGGTGTGTTCAACGAAACCCAATCGAAATCAATTGAAATGGATTGACAGTTGATCAGCTGTTTTTTCAATTGACTTCGATCGATTTCTATTAGGCTGTTGATTGAACAGCCATTCACTAATACTAACACGCTATGTTTGCTGTCATTTTCTCATTCAGCTGCATGTGCTTTGTGAGGTTTCGAGATTCTTTAAGCATAATGCAAAAAGTTTTAGGCAATGAACTCAAATCAAACGTACCCATTGTGTTCGCCATATTTTAAGAAAATCAGAAAGATTATTTTCTCTGATAACTTCGTTTGTCATCATTATTTAACTAACGTGGTTTTTCGTTTTCCAGTACAAAAACGGTTCTTGGCATGATATTCCTCAGAGATGGATGACTGCTGCCAAAACAAGACGGTAGGCAGATAAAAACAAATCCGGAAGCCGCTGATGTAAGTTTATCAGAGGCACAAGAATTTTAAACCAGAAAAAGGTTAGTATTTTATTATTTATTCTAGCGTTATGAGAAAAAGTAATCATTGTTTTTGTTTAGGTCCCCAATCACCTCGATAAGTAAAAGATGTCTTCCATCCAGGCTTGGTTCCGGTTGAGGAGTGGTGGAGCCATTCTAGGCTATAGAAGGGCCAAATAATCTCAGAAATAGGAAAACGTAATTTGCAGCTTTTTTTTTAAATATTTGAGTGAACGAAATATGTCATTTTCACCGGTTCACCGGATATTTTTCAAAAATGTGCACCTCCATAATTAATATTGTACTATGACTTTAGGAATATGGAAATATTGTAATTAAAAATAAATTTCTTCTGTTGCTCAAAATATGTATTTATTTATTTTAACCTAAATTTCACTTTTGCTTCGGTGCAGCAACTGCACTGAATAATGGATGCTAGTAAAACTGCATCACTGACACAGCATCTCTGACACATCCCCGCCGACGAAACATAGACCGACACCACTTTCACTAGCACCTGCACGGTCCACAGAAACGAAACACAGAATCAGCTGTTTTTGTTTCTAGCAATTGCTAGACACCATTCCAACATTAGCACCACCGACACAGCACGACTGGCAGCACCACCGACTTAGCACGAGTGGCACAGCACCACCGACATAATACGACTGGCACAGCATCACCGACTCAGCACCCGACAGAGAACACCGAATCAAATGACACCACACCACTAACACTGCACCACCAGCACAGCACCTCTTACACAACATCACTGGCACAGCATCACCGACGCTGCACCGATTGACTCCAGTTTCACTTGTACGAATCACACTAACTAACGAATGACATCACTTTCAATCTTGAAATTTAAAAACCAAACCGAATCAGCTGTTTTTTGACAGTAAACAACTGCATTTGTGTTAGTGCGATAGAAACCGATAGAAACGAATCCTGCTCTCGGGCTTGATCGATTTCGATTGGTTTCGATCGATTCCGATTGGCTTCATTGAACGTCAATTGGATTAGTTTCGACCAAAACATTGGCTGAGTGAACAACAATTTACCAATCGAAATCGATTGAAACCGATTTCAATTGGCTATTGAACGGGCCTAAAAACTTGCATGTGTGCGAAAGCTGTCATTCTGAACCGGGAAAACCATTTCAAGTAGAATCGGTTGGGCCATTTAATGCTTGAATTCAATGGGAGGAATGCTTGAGGAATGCTTGGAATCCAAGCATTCTTTCAAGCATTCCAAGCATTTATTTTGTTAAGCGGGACATATCTCATACTTTTTTTAATTTTTAAATTTAAATTCGTGGACATTTAATTTTTTTGTGTGTCTGACTCGAGCAAATTTCTGTGAACGTACTCCGCTCGATTATTTTCTCATTCTTTTGCGTCAAAATTTGCTGGTCAGTGTTTTTCGTGTAACCAAGTTGATGGGGTCTCCCTCAATTCGTAAGCTTGTAAAAACAATCTAAAAGGTAAATTTTATCATAATTGGACATAATTCTACGAATAATACTGAACACCCGTTCAAATAGGGAAATGAACTTTTAAGAGGCCACATAATTACCTAGAATACTGTTAAAAAAAACTTCTAATTTCCAGGTTTTAAAGTTGGCGCTTTCCTGCTGCTGCTGGTGCTTGCATCCATTTTCTTCCTTAACAACCCAAAGGAATACCTAACTTCGTGTGGGGTTCTTTTTTCGGGATCTCACTTGGTGGCCTAAGATTGAATGACCATCTAAATCAGGGAACATCCCACTTCTGAGATGACGACCTACGCCACCGACAGCCAAGGTCGGTTCCTTTCCCTGTTATCACATCGAGTGACCTTGTTGATCCCCTATATGTGTAATTATTTTTTGTTGTTTTACTTTTTCTTTACAAGGTAAATTCATACCGGCAACTCAGCGACCGGATGGAACTTGGCGCAAACCTCGGCGTGTCCGAGATGGCTACATTCCCCAGGAGGAAGTTCCACTGTACGAGAGTAAGGGTAAACTGTTCGCACAAAAACCTGCTCTGCCACCTGGCATGTCTCCGGAAATGGCCCAAAAGATGAAGGAAAAGCGCGAACAGGAACAAAGAATTCGCCAACAGCGGGAAGCCGCCGAGGCAGCTCGAAGAAGTGCTCAGAACGCACAGCATCAAACTCCAGGTTTGCTCATCCTACATTCGGACAGTGGAAATAAACACCAACAAAACCAGTCACAGCAACAGCGCCAGCAAAACGCGAAACCCTCCAAACCCAAAAAGAAAGCTGCCGAACTGCCGGATGTGCTGCTGGAACAACGACAGCGTGATGAACAAAAACAGGCCCGTCAATTGCAACAGGTACCTTATCTTAAGATAAAAGCTGAAGAATTTAACTGTAATAATTTTTTCAATTACCTTGCAGAATCAAAAGACCGCAAAATCACAACAGACCAAGTCGCAGCAGCTTGACGATGCTACCAAGACTTTCAACGATCTCTCCCTGAGCAACAGCAACAGTTTAGGAGGGGAAGCCAGCGAAGGGCATACCGATCTCAGTAAAAAGCTAAGAAAACTGCGCAAGAAAATTCGGGAGATAGAAATCATCGAGGAGCGGTTACGGGTCAGCGACGGACCTCGCCCGGACAAGGATCAAATTGAGAAGGCCAAACGGAAGCCAGAAATTTTGAAGGAAATCGAGGAACTGGAAAAAACGATACCCAACTGATGATGATGATGATGCTGAAGCTGATCGGGTCTTCGCTTCACTCATTCTCCTCATTCATTTAAGAAACACGCTCCGGTCCCGAAATGTTCTGGCTGGCCGAAGCTCTCGGTGTACAAACGAAACGATAAGCTATACAGTTAAATTATGGTAGTCTGCTCAGCGGTTCACCTTTGAAAAAATCACACTTTTTGAAGGGTCCTGAAGTAGTGTGAGAGTATTTTACTTCTTCGTTGAGTTTGATTGTCTAGAATGTGTTATATTTTCTTTTTCCATGAATTTTTTTAACCTTTTCATGGTTCCACTTTACTTTTTCAATGTTCCTTTGTGTATGTGTTTCCTTCTAATTTTTTTTTTTTCGATGGCCGCCTATCGTAGATTGTTCAAAATTTAATCTTACTCCCATCAACCATTTTTATCAGAATTGAAGCTATTAAAAGCCTAAAATTTTCTAAAAACCAATTAATTGAACATATTTTATTTAGAATTTTTTATCAAATTGAATTGTATATGAGTAAGTATATAAACAAAAACATATACGGAAATACTGTCGACAGTGCATTAGTTTCAAGGATAAAATACACATTTGAGTTGGCAACGAGCCCATACTGCTTCCTTTTCCTTTTTACTATCTCTCCCTGGAGTGCAAAAATACACAAACAAACAAAAGCATGTCTGTAGACAAAAACCTAAACAGGTACACTTCCACTATGCTCAGTAGATAATAATTCGCAAAGAAAGAATGAAGAATTTAAAACTAAAACAACAAGAATAGCGTATAGAACAACTTTTACTCCAAAACTTGTGGTAGAACTTGCAGTAGTGCGATCAGGCACAGACGTAGAAACGATCCTAACTTAGCTGCTACAAATAACACAACACATCCAACCGAAGATCATTAATAGAAGAATACATTGACGAAATTATCTAACTACTATTCCTTCTTAGACGAAACACTACCC